>NW_007247007.1:583267-583537 GCF_000164805.1 Carlito syrichta | reverse complement strand
CAGACTCTCCCGCCCTTCCCCTGCAGCGCTGTGAACCTTTATCCCTACAGTCGCCTACTCTGCCGCTGTCGTTGCTTACATCGGATTTCCGATCCGGAAAGTTGATGATGTAAAACGTGAGGCTTCGCCCTCAAAGAGCTCACACTGCCGGGCTCGGTGGCTCAGCCTGTAATCCCGCGCCTTTGGGAGGCTGAGGTGAGTGGATTGCCTGAGCCCGCGGGTTCGAGACCCGCCTGGGCAGCGAGAGCTCATCTCTACAATAAATCAAAA
>NW_007247007.1:550952-583125 GCF_000164805.1 Carlito syrichta | reverse complement strand
AAAAAAAAAAAAAAAAAAGAGCTCACACTAATAGAAGCAATAGGGTGTACCAACCACCGGATCCCCGCCCCGCCCTGCCAGGACCCTCGGGGCTCCGAGAGGGGGGGGAGTGTTTTTCCCAGGTCCCAGAAATTAGGTTGCTGAGCTCTGTCTCCCAATAATATTCTTTATTAAAAAAAGGCCGGGCGCGGTTGGCTCAAGCCTGTACTCCCAGCACTTTGGGAGACCGAGGTGAGGGGATTGCCTGAGCCCACGGGTTCGAGACCAGCCTGGGCAACTGGTAAGATCTCATCTCTACAATAAACCAAAAAATTAGCCTGGCGAGGTAGTGCGCACCTGTAGTTTCGGCTGCTTGGAAGGCTGAGGCGCAAGGATCGCCGGAGCCCAGCAGGTTGACGCTGGGGTGGCCATGAGCGTGTCACTACACTCCAGCCTGGGCAAGGGAGTGACTCCAACTCAAAAAAAAAAAAAAAAAAAAAAATCTGGATCTTAACCACAAACAAGAAACATGTTTTGGTTAACACTTTACCCAATTCTTCCAAGTGAGTCATGTAGTTATGCAAGGATAGGCTTGCCACATACGACCATATTCACTGGTGGCTGGCCCTCTGGGAAAGAAAAACTTTAATTAAGGGGAAAGAACTGGAAAGTTGGGAAATTCATGGGAATATCATAGGGCCTGTAATATTCAAACAGAGAGTTACCACTACAGGTGGTATCTTGCAACTATTAATGTCAGAGGGAAAAAACAGTAGCACTGGATGCTACTATTATTTTAGAGCTCACCATAGTAATGGAAAATACATGTGCTCTGGAGTCGGACCCTTGTATAACAATCTTTGTACAGTTAAATCGCAGTTCCACTATCTATAAAACGGGCTTTAATAATAGTACTGATTCATAGAGCTGTTAAGATCAAGGAAAGGCCAGGCGTGGTGGCTCTCACTTGTAATTCCAGCACTTTGGGAGGCACAGACAAGAGGATTGCCTGAGTCCACCGCTTCCAGATCAGCTTGGACAACATGGTGAGACCTCATCTCTACAATAAATCAAATAAAAACAAATTAGCTGGGCGTGGTGGCACACACTTGTAGTTCTAGCTACTTGTAAGGCTGAAGCAGAAGGATCACCTGAACTTGGCAGGTCAAGGCTGCGGTAGCTGTGAGCGTGCCACTGCACTCCAGCAACAGAGTGAGACTCAGACTCAAAAAAAGAAAAAAAAAGACCAAGAGTGTACTTAATAAATGATGGTTGTTATTGGTTTTATGAGATTTAATCATGTGACATTGCCAATATTTGGCTGTTATGGACCTACATTGTTCACCCTAATAGTACAGTATTTTCCTACTGCTGTAGTTTTCTGTGGGAGGGAGGATTAGACTATCATTGAGGACTAAACGCTCTGTCCTTTTTTCTGTCTTGCCAAAATTTTTTTTTTTTTTTAGTTGGAGTCTCTCCCAGGCTGGAGTGCAGTTGCATGCTCAAGGCCACCACAGCCTCAATCTGCTGGGCTCAAGCGATCCTTCTGCCTCAGTCTTCCAAGTAGCTGGAACTACAGGCGCATGCCACCATGCCCAGCTAATTTTTTGATTTATTGTGGAGACAAGGTCTCACCAAGTTGTCCAGGATGGTCTCGAACCCCTGGGCTCAGGCAATCCTCTCATCTCCACCTCTCAAAGTGCTGAGATTACAAACTTGAGCCACCGTGCCTGCCTCTTGCCAAATTTCTAAGTATCCTGGGGAGTTATGCCCTACAAAGTTTCATCAGATGGGTCTTTATTAACTATATATAATGTAGTACTTTCCAACCTGATTCTGGCATAACATCATGTAGCAGGTAAAGAAAGCATTTTGGGAGTCTGAGGCAGGAGGATCACTTGAGTTCAAGAGTTCAAAACCAGCCTGGCAACATAGTAAGACCTCATCTCTACAAAAACAATAATAATAAAAATAAATATATAAAAAGAAAAAATATTTTATGCAACAACAATAACAACAAAAAAGCCAGGCATGGCTGAGCACAGTTGCTCACACCTGTAATCCCAGCACTTCTAGAGGCAGAGGTGAGAGGATTGCCTGAGCCCAGGGGTTTGAGACCAGCCTAGGCAACTTGGCGAGACCCCCATCTCTACAACAAATAAAAAAAATTAGCCAGGCATGGTGGCACCTGTAGTTCCAGCTACTTGAAAGGCTGAGGCAGAAGGATCGCCTGAACCCCGCATGTAAAGGCTACAGTAACCATGAGCATATCACTGCATTCCAGTCTGGGCGACAGAGTGAGACTCCTACTCAAAAACAGATAGATAGATAGATAGATAGATAGATAGATAGATAGATAGATAGATAGATAGATAGACAGATAGATAGATCGATCGATCTTATGACCCTGCAAAGCTATCTCTTGGGAAAATTTGCATCAGTATAGAACCCTCTTACTGGGGATCCCCAGAGGAGCTAGACATCTGCCATTGATTCTCTCTCAGGGCTGCCACCTATGAGGCTTTATTGATTTCAGAATTTCTCAGACAGAGCCTAACTCTTGCAACCAATTTCCAATAAGAAAATCTTTGAATCCACCTGTCACTTGCAAGCCCCACTTGGAGATATTCTGCCTTCCCAGACCAATGTAAACCTCACATGTATTGATTTATGTTATTTTGTTTTTTGTTCTGGTAACTTCTGTCTTCCTAAGATGTATATAACCAAGCTGCAATTCAACCACCTTGGGCACATGTTCTCAGGACCTCTTGATATGGTGCCATTGGCCTAGGTCACTCACATTTGTCTCAGAGTAAATCTTCTTAAATATTTTACAGAGTTTAGCATCTTTTGTCAACATAATCTGTGGATAGGGTAAATGGGAGAAAGGTGGAATAAGCTGACCATGATCACACCTGGCAGAAGCATAGAGGGAACAAGACACAAATCTCTTAACTTCAGTTCAGTCCATTTTCTATGACCAAGGTTCTTTTAACCACTTGAAGCTGGGTCCTCAAAAAAAGCCTTAATAAAAGGACAGAATCAGTCTGGGAACAGTGGCTCATGCCTATAATCCCACCACTTTGGATGGCCGAGGTGAGAGGATTGCCTGAGCCCAGCAGGTCAAGGCTGCAGCCTGGGCGACAGAGTGAGAGTCTAACTCAAAAAAATAAATAAATAAAAAAGGCAAAGGTGACAATGGCATGATACCTATTGGGGCCCAAAGTACAGAAGATAGTGCTGGCCAGGGAGCAGGAGCTACACACCAAATCTTTGATTGGGAGTCAAGTTTTGCCAATGAGGCAACAGGCAGTAACACATTGCATTTTTCTCTATTTAAGCTAATCTCCCTTAGGTCTGAGGTGCCTAAAGAATCCCAAACTCATCTAGATTATTCCAACATCACAATGACCATTTCAATGGCAAATATTTCTGTGACTCAAATATCTTGTTACCTACCCTTTATTATCTTTGTTAATACCAAGACTGGGGGACAGGATAATGTGGGTCCTTTTGTATGATTCAAATAACTTACACGACAGTTTAAATACAAGGTCTGATGATTAGGTTCATGTACCATCCTAGAAAAAGTGCTACATACCCCAAGCTCAATATCACTATGGTCACTTTTGAAGTACTCCCTTTGGGAAGCTATGCATCAACGCCAGTGCCCAGTCCACCCGTCAGAGCATTTTGGAACTCTTTCTGGAATGGCCATCAGAGCTGTCATCATTTGTTGAGGTCTTGCCATGTTTGCTTACATTGGTAGCAGTGTACAAATAACTGTATTGTAACAACCCCACTACTTTTCTAATCTGGCCCCCAATGACTTTTTTTCTTTACCCGAAGATAAAGGAAATACTGAAAGGAAGACATTTGACGATATTAAGGACATCAAGGGTAATACAACAATGGCTCTAATGGCCATTCCAGAAAGAGTTCCAAAATTGCTTTGATGGGTAGACTAAGCGCTCGCGTCAGTGCATAGCTTCCCAAGGTGACTGCAGTAATATTCAGCAATAAGGTATGTAGAAGTTTTTCTAGGAAGGGTTTGCGAACTTTGTTGTCAGACCTCACGCATCAGTATGACTTGTTACAGTTTTTTGTTTTTGTTTTTTGAGTTGGAATCTCACTCTGTCACCCAGACTGGAGTGCAGTGGCCGCTCCTGGCCACCGCAGCCTCGACCTGCTGGGCTCCGGCGATCCTTCTGCCTCAGCCTTCCAAGTAGTTGGAACTACAGGTGCGCGCTACCACATCCGGCTAATATTTGATTTATTGTAGAGATAAGGTCTCACCAAGTTGCCCAGGCAGGTCTCGAACCCACGGGCTCATTGTTACAGTTTTAAGTCACCAGTGAAAAAAATTAGTGGGGATATTTAACTTCCATTTGTGGGTGTTTTGACACACTTGGCTTCCATCAGTCCCATAAAGGAGGCAATGTTTCCAGGCTTTACAGATCAGAAGATGGAGGTGCAGAGACTCACCTGAGGTTACAGAATTAGTACATGGTTGCAAGCCTTCTTGCTCCAAAGCATGTGCCGTTCCCATATCTGGGGTCCCACTGCATAACTTGGTGGTGAGAGCTCAGAACCATGTTAGGATAGGATAATGGCCTGGCTTCCTGTAGCTTGGTGCAGACAGCTCCTGACTGTCCTCAGGGAATACCTGGATATGGAGAAGTCACATCCAGGAGCAAGTGACCTCACATGAAGCACTCACCTGCACTCCTGAGAAAGGGATGTACAACTTTTTCTCAGATGTGAGCCTTTGTTCTCCACATGAAAACCAGGAGGATCCAGAAGTTTCTTTTTTTTTTTTTTTTTTTTATTAGGAGTCTCACTCTATTGCCCAGGCTGGAGTGCAGTGGAATGCTCATGGCCACCACAGCCTCGACCTGCTGGGCTCAGGCGATCCTCCCACTTTGGAAGGCTGTTGCTCTTATGCTCACAAAGCAGTGGTCTTCAATTCTGATTGCACAATAGCTAGACCCTACAGGCTCTGTGGGAAAAGGGACAGGCACTCATGCTTGCTTTGATTGATTGACTGATTGAGTCGGAGTCTCACTCCGTCGCCCAGGCTGGAGTGCAGCGGCATGCTCACTGCCACCGCAACCTCGACCTGCTGGGCTTAAGTGATTCTTCTGCCTCAGCTTTCCAAGTAGCCGGAACTACAGGCACGCGCTACCACGCCCGGCTAATTTCTTTTTGATTTATTGTAGAGATGAGGTCTCACCATGTTGCCCAGGCTGGTCTCAAACCCGTGGGCTCAGGCAGCACTCTCATCTCCATCCCTTAAATGATTCCAAATTGCAGCTAGGGTTGAGAACCAGTGTCCTGAACTCACAGTTTGGTAATTTGGAAGACTATCAAAATGTGGACTTGCAGAGCCCCCTCTGGGGGCGAAGGCGGTTGGATGATCCTGGAAGACCATGACAGCTCTCTGAGGGGACTGGCCATAGTCTAAGCCTGCCACTCTTGGGCCACAAGGCAGAGGAAGGTCTTTTGGGTGATGTGGACTTGAGATAGTCTGTTCAGTTGGGCTCAGCGCAGCCACCACGGGCTCACCAAGTATGCTCAGGAGATACAACATTGGCTAGGCTACAGAGACACTGTGTAAGAGGGCACCCTCTGCCCTCTTGTACTTCCAGCCTGAGTAGCTTCAGAATCCAGCCTTAGGAAGGGGGTATCATCCCTTTCTGTTGGCTGGATGGTGAGCCGAGGTAACTCCACTCATGATGGTTCTTTTTGACAGCCGATTTACCCTAACTCAGAAGCTGCTGACTTTGTAAACCTATGCTTTTAACATTAATCCTGATGATTCATTTTCTAATAACAACCCGTTTACCAGGAAGAACCCCAGAAGCTCTCAGTGCTATTCTGGAAAATAGGTCATCCACTGAAACCCTACAAGTTAAAGCTGAGAGGTGTCAAACCGCACATGGCCAGGATGGCTCTGCCTGTTACCCTGTGAGATCCTGCTCCCTTCTACCTCCATTCTCATCTGTTGAGGCACAGAGAGAAAGACTAGACTCAGTGGGTGAGGTCCCAAGCAACTACTACTGACTTCAACTTTGGAGTGCTAAGGAGTCTACTCTCCTGATAACAAAGCTGCAAATTAGAAACGACTAGTGCCACATTGGGACCCCAGGATAAAAGAACCTGAAGAAGTGAAAGCCAGGCGCAGTAGCTCATGCCTATAATCCCAGCACTTTGGGAGGCAGAGACGAGAGGATTGTCTGAGCCCATGGGTTTGAGACCAGCCTGGGCAACATGGCAATACCTCGTCTCTACAATAAAAAAATTAGTCGGGTGTGGTGACATATGCCTGTAGTTCTAGCTACTGGAAAGGCTGAAGTGGAAGGATCGCCTGAGCCCAGCAGGTCGAGGCTGCGGTGGCTGTGAGTGTGCCACTGCACTTCAGCCAGGGTGACAGAGTGAGACTCCAATTCAAAAAAACAAAACAAAAAACAAGAACCTGAAGAAGCCAAAGTGGTGTTTGTGATAGATGGGGTCAAACTAAGAAAGACGAGACAGAAGGATAGGCCTCTTGGATGGGAGCAAAGTGTGGTGGCTCATGCCTAGAGTCCCAGTGCTTTTGGAGGATGAGAAGGGAGGATCACTTCAGGCCAACATAGTGAGACCTCTTTTAAAAAAAAATTTTAAAAGACAATAATGGGCTTAAATGGGGAGACAATGAAAACGTGGTAAGACAAGGACCAAGAGGGGCACAGAAAGGTCCCTGACCTCGCAGGTGGGCATGAATGGAGGTGAGGCTGAGCACCAGAGACTGCCTTGAGAGAGAAGTGTCCACCAAAGTCAGCCAGCGTGAAGCAGGCGGAAAGGGCCCCCAAGCAGACAGCAGTATGTAGGAAACAACTGACTCCAGAGTACGGGAGCTATGGGCTGAGGATACAACTGATGAAATGATAGGAAAACCAGGACCAAAGTCACTGTGACTTTCTTCTGTGGTCCTGACTCATCAGAGTTCATAAAACCATACTGGGGTGTAATTTTGTCGGTGTCTTAGAAGAACTAAGGATAGGTTTGTGGCCAAATCATTTATTACAGACTCAGAAAAAGGATTTTTCCTTACTGGGCTAATTTACCACCTGAGGAGTTGGGGCAGCTACCAGATCAGGTTTACATTGGTACACACAGCTCAAAACGGGCCCTGCTAGGTGCTGTATTTTGGTAAATATAAGGGAACATCAATTAGATGTTGTTTTACATACCATTAAGAAAGAAAGACCAGGCAACAGAGTGAGACTCTGACTCAAAAAAAAAAAAAAGAAAAGAAAAATGAGGTGGGCATGGTGGCTCATACCTGTAAATCCCAACAATTTGGGAGGCAGAGGCAGGAGGACTGCTTGAGCCCAAGAGTTCGAGACCAGCTTGGCAACATAGTGAGACTTCCTCTCTACAAAAAAATTTAAAAATTAGGTGTAGCAGTGCATGCCTGTAGTCCCAGCTACTAGGAGGGCTGAAATGGAAGACCACTTGAGCTCAAGAAGTTGAGGCTGCAATAAGCCAACATCATGCCACTGTACTCCAGCCTGGGTGACAAAGCGAGACCTGGACCCCAAAACAAACAAACAAGAACTGAAACTGATGTAGAAGGCTGGCAGTTTCCTGTGCACAAGCCTCATGGGTGTCCTGCCTGGGGCAGACATGGAGATGGGTGCCTTGCTTGTCTCACGCAGATTGGCTCCTCCACAGCTATGGGGTAGGCGTTGTGTGAGCACCTTCCAGCCCTACACCAGCACTAGTGGGGGAACTAAGACTTCAAGAAGCTGAGTGACTTTGCTCAAGGGTCATGTAGCTAGTAGGAAGCAAGGCCGAGATCCAGAACCAGGCCAGGTGTCCTGTGTGCTGAAGCGAGCTCCAACCCATCTCACAGGAGAGAAGACACTCTCACTCCTTGTCTCAATCACCCTCAGGCCCAACTCCTCCAAGACACTTGCTTGGTCCACTCTTTCACCAAATGGGATCCCTTGTGAGCAGCCCTGTTCTGTCCTTTCTTCTGAGCCGCTTTCATCACTAAGCTGGGCTCCAAGAACATGGCCGCCCAGTACCCCTGTGGCAAGCTCTGGGGCTCCTCAGACATCAGGTCAGATACCCTCAGAGCTGATGCAGGAGGGGTCTCTGGCTGTGGTGAGCATCCAAGAATGGGTGGAGCAGACTGAGGTATAGCATTTTAAACTTCAGGGCTACCAGGGAAGACCTAGGTGTTGTGAAAACTGGGATCCCAAGAACAGGTGACTGAAGGGCTGAAGGGGAGGTCCTTCCACAGGTCACAGATTTGAAACACCAACTTTTCAAAAAGGGCTGCTGCAGCCCATAAGTGACTCTTCCTGGAAAAATAATTCAGCTCCAAGGCAGCCTCTCCTGTTACAATATCCGACAGGAGTGATGGTCGTTTTGACACTACCCTGGCAGTTCCAGAATCCCTTGGGTCACTTTACCATGATTTCTCCATAGTGGTCCCGCTCAAGCTAACCCCTCTTGCTCCAAGTCTATTAAATAAGGTCTTTAGACTGGTGTGTTTTCAACAGTTTAAATACTGCAGGCAAATGTTTTTATCTAATTACACAGTATCTTGGGCTTAGGGGATGTATTGACTACTTCTATAAACTCTTTCCCCAGAAAAAAAGTTTCACAAGTTCAGCGATTCAATCTTTGGGCAATGGACAGATCCCATGTGAAGAATCCTTGATTTGTAAGGAATCACTAGGACTGGCTATCCTGCTTCAGATTTTCAGAATAGCTTGAATCAATATGCAATGGAACTGGTTGATATTCAACAATTTTGAGAGGAGTCTCCAGTGTTTAAACTTGAAACCCAGGAATATTCTTGTTCTGAAATTCCAGAAAATTTCTGAAATTTTGCTGGAGAAGTCCCTGAGCAGCTTCCACGGATCTGGTGAGAAAAAGTCTTAGTATTTTCAACTGAACACGTTATAATAATGATCCCGAGGGAGATGAAAGTTTCTACAGCCTGAGGATTAGAGATTTTCTTCCTGAGTTTCAGAAGGGAAGCCTTTCCTGGGGGTGAGCCTGGAGGCTGTGGGAGCATGGAGAGGAAGAAGTAAGGAAGAGACACAAAGCTGAGTGGCGAGAGCACTGCCCTTCATCCACTCCTGCTCTGCCCATCCAGAGGCTTACCTGCTCTAGGCCTCCCTTTCCCCACCTATGGAATGGGGCAATGATGGAGACAGCTCAGAGTTGCTGTGAAGGCATGTAGTTTCAATTTCCAGTAACAGCCTGAAGAATGGCTCTTTGCTTAAACAGAAGGAACAGGCATGTCTCTGTGCTGTCCACCATTCCAGAGACTGCATGTAACATGCCCCCTTCTCAGTCAGACTCTGCTATCCTCTTTGAAGAAACAGGAGAATTAGGGCACAGAGAGGCAGAACCTGTTTGTTACCGTCATTTGTACATTCATTCATTTCATTCATTCAACAGACATTTATTAAGCGCCTACAATGTGCCAGGCCCTGGGGACAAAGAGCTGGATAATGGACAGTCCCTGCCCTCAAGGAGCGCACAGTCTGGGGGGCAGACATGTAAACACATGAGTTACAATGCGCCATGTGAAGTATGTGGCAGAGGTAAAACAAAGTGCTGTGGGGCACAACAGAGTGACCGATGAACTCTTCCTGGGCAGGAGTCAGGGAAGCCTTCACAAATCAATCAATAAATATGGTGCCACGGTAGTGCCTTGCACACTGTGGGCACTTACTGCAGGGGCCAGGATCATGTCACCAAAACATCTCGAATGCTGGTCCACCAAGAGGCCCTAGGTTTGGGTGGGGACAAGGCCTACCTCTGTTTCCTCAATTTCCCCACCTCCGTCCTGGGTATCTCCTGCCTGCCTGGGCCTGCACTGGTTGAGGAAACAGCTACCCACGCCAGGGGCCAGTGACAGAGAGCAGCTGTACAGAGGGCTCACCTCACAACATCCCTGTCAGGGGTTAAGACAGACAACAAGTGACTGCTTGTGTCTCGCCCACCACGGGGGTCTTTTATATTCCCGATAACATCTCTAAACTGGTCTGTGAGGTTACTTCCTTTCTTAACACTGCGTAGGAGACTCCAAACCCTCTGTCTTTTGCTTGTCTTCCTTCTCATGTGGGTAGGACACCAGTCATTCTTATGTGCCAGGGTGCAGTCACACATGGACACCCCATCAGGACAGGCCACCCACAGCAGCCTCCTGCACCTGAACTTGGTTTGTCTCCACACTCAGAGCCGTCTCACCAGCTCAATGAGCTGCTGGATATTTTTGTTTTGATTGGACAAGCCATTCCTGATGTTTTCTAGCAGGCATCTCTTCAATTCAAATATGGCTTCACTGTAGGCTAAGCTCACTGCAGCCATGGGAGGTGCCCCATGCCACAGGCCGGGGATGTGCCAGATGTGCTGCTTCTCAGGGTCGCAGAAGGCCAGCCCTGCCAGTGCCCGGAAGCCCTCACCCTGTTTCTCCATCTGGGCTGCAGCTCTGCTTAGGTCGCCAGGTGGATCCAGGAGCTGTCTCCTGTCTCTCGGCCTGGGGTTGGGGGCAGACATTTCATGAAGGTTCTGGTATACAAACTGATAGTTGGGCATGTGCCCTGTTTTTTCCAACCTCAGAAATGCATGCAGAATAGCTGGCGGAATGTCCCTTGTTTCAGCTAAACTGACCACAGTGACGTTGCTCAGCCCCATAAGCAGAGTGGCCAGCGAAGCCTCCAGCTCAAACCTGTCCCCAGCCGAGGTCAAAGCCCCACCTATCAGCCCCCCAGAGTCTATCACTAGGATGTGGTCACAGCCCAGGTCCTGGCTGAAGCCCTCAGCCACTGTGATGAGCTGCATAAAGGCCCCTCGAGAACTACAGCTCTTCCCTGTGGCAAACCGCAGCCCAAACATAGTGTTGAGGAGTGTGGACTTTCCCGTGCCTGGCACCCCAAGGGCTGACAGAACCACTAGTCGTGACCGTCTCTCCAGTCGGACATGCAGCTCTTTCAGGAGCCCTGTGACCCAGCGGACAGGAGTGCTCAGGGTGCTCCCGTCAATCAGTTCCAGGGGCTGCCCTGCCAGCAGCAGCTCCGAGGCCAAGCCTGGGAAGTGGGCAAAACGCCTCTGGCCTGCCGGCAGCCTCCCTGCCTCCACCAGGCAGCTCTCAGCCTCATAAAACTGTCCCATCTCCCGCAGGAAGTGCTCCACCCCCAGGGGCTCGGGCCAGAGAGGCTCACCCAAGTCTGCGGCCCCCCCATGCTTTGGTCTCAGAGTGAGCAGAGTCTCTGAAGGTTGTCTCAGTCGCGGCTGGGCTACCCGAGCCAGCCCCCACTCCATCCACCTCAAGAAGTACTGCTTCTCGCCCGGGGAGGGGCTGCTGATCCCCGAGATGAACTCTTGAACCCCTGATGTGGGGTCATGGCCATTCTGCTGCATCCTAAGTTCTAGCAGCCGACGCCTCAGGTCAGCCCTGTGCTTTTCAGGGGGATCCGTGGCCCACTGTAGTTGGCAGAACTCCTTTTCCACTTGGGCTGCCTTTCTCCAGGGGTCCCCCTGCAGCCTCAGCTCATCCCTTCTGTAGGCATCTGAGTCTTTGATCTTCCTAGTAATTCTCTCCATCCGGTCTTTTGCCTTCTGACACTCCTCACAGTCCTCATCAACTTTTAGGCCCAGCTTACGGGCTGCATGTGCCATGTCCTCTACAGACACCCTCCTGCAGGGGGCCCGCACCACGTTCCCGATGATTGCACGAATCCTCTTCACAAAGCTCTCGCTGTCAGTGCTGCTGACTTTCACAAGGACGTGGGAATGGTCTATTTTCAGCACAGGAATTAATTTATTCAAGAATCTCAGGTTGGTGTTACGTTTCCCACGGTAAGGACTCAGAATGAAGTAGTATTTTGTGGTCGACTCCTTCATGGAATACAGCAGTTTGTATTCTTTCTTACTGATGTTGTCGGTCAATATAAACACAGCAGAGGAGATTTCTGTCAAGAGTTTAAACTGCAGCCAATGAGACCCAATGTCACCTCTCAGGTTCAGAAAGGCCACAGGCTCCGGGAAAATGTCCAAGTCTTCCCTGCCACCAGGAAAAAACCAGGAAATTTCTATCAACCCATCTGCAATCTCCCGGGGATTGGTGCCCAAGTTGAGGTCCCGGTGCCAGAAGCAGTCCCATTGCCTGTGGCCCGGGCTGAGGATGGCATTGAGAAGCTGGGACTTGGAATTGCTACTGACATCCATGCGCACAAAGGCAAAGGTGGGTACTCTGGACAGGACCACACTGTCTTCACGGAAGCTCCCTAGCCCCCTCGGGGGCTGGGACCACCATGTCCGCATAATGCCCCGCATGGCCCACAGCAGAAATGTGTGGTAGTGGTTTTCTGAGTCAGGCAACACAAGAGGGAGTGCAAACTGGCAGAGGGACATTTTCAACACTATTTCTTGTTGCAGGAAACTGTCTGAGGAGAGCAGAAGAGCACAGAGAAGGTCTAAGGGGTTCACTGGTGTGTCGGGAGTGGGCAGCTCAGAAAAAGAATAAATGTCAGCGGTGATGTCATCAGCGGGGTCCCAGTAGATGATTTCCTCTTCCATCTGGCTCTCCTTCTCCACAGGCCTGGCATCTGGAAGCACATCCAGCACCATGGTGGTGTTCCTGGCTTCCGCATTGAGGGCCTGCAGCTTCCTAAGGAAATTCCAGGGCAAGTCTTTGGGAACCTGAGGAGCCCAGTTCTTCATGCTGTCAAAACTTATCTGCAGAGAGTCCTGGAGGCTGAGTTTCTGGACCTGGTATGTCTCTAGGCCCAAAAGTGACAGCATTTCTTGAAGCCTGCTTCTCTCCACTGTGGAAAGAAAGGAAGACATAAGTGCTTACCCTGTGCTCCCAAGCCAGGGGCAGAGCAGAGCAGGTGAGGAAGAGCCCAGCAGGAGGTAGGAGTGATGACTCCCTTCACAGGCAGGATGCAGGCATGGGAGGTTCAGGGTATGCCAGAGGCTGGTAATAATACCACTCCAACCACAGATATATGTGACTTCACAAAAAGGAAAAACAAATGGAAATAGAGAAGTCACGTCTAATAACTGGGAAAGTCCATGCAAAATCTGATTTCTCTAGAAGCCTGTAAGATCTAACACTGAGCTCAAAATGAATTGGCTGCAGTGAACAGCACTTAACCCCTAGATGCTGAATGCAGGCCCCAATTCCCAGATCACAACTCACTCCCAGGAATGTATTTCTGAGCTTCTGGCCCCACACTGTAGCCTAGCCCTGGGCTTCTTGTCCTCACTCCATACCTTATCCCTGCTGGGGGTCCACTTGATGTCACCGGGAAGTTCCCACAGGGGCATAATCACCAAATCAGCTCTCTGGCTTTCTAGTTAATGTTTTTATCTCTTTGCAAATAAGTTAGAGAGACTATGTTAAAGGAAACAGTAAGATATCACTAAGCACAGGGTGCCATTAATCATATCTAAACAAACATTTTGCAAATCTGAGATCAATAATAGTACAGTTTAAAATTTTGTGTGTGTGTGTGAGCTGGAGTCTCATTCCATCACCCAGGCTGAAGTGCAGTGGCACACTCTCAGCCACCTGAGCATCAACATGCCAGGTTCAGGCGATCCTTCCACCTCAGCCTCCCAAGCAGATGGAACCCACTACTTTTTTGATTTATTGCAGAGATGAGGTCTCGTCAAGTTACCTAGGCTGTTCTCAAATCCTTGGGCTCAGGCAATTCACTCGCCTCAGTCTCCCAAAGTGCTGGGATTACAGGCTTGAGCCATCGTGCCCAGCCCAGTTTTAAATTTTAAACAAATTAAAATATTCAATGCAGATTGTTATTACGTGAGCATTTATTTGTTTAGACACTCAAATATCACCCTATAGAATACAAAACCTTATAAACTAGTTGCTCAGAACAGTACTGCTACCTCCAAAGGTTTAATGGCCCATTCCAGGCCTTGGTTCAGCAAGTATATTCATACTGTATATAACTAGTGCACTTTAAATGTTAACATACAAAACAAATTCAATTTCCACTGATTTGCAGGCTTTTCTCTAGTTCCTTTCTCAAGAGAGGAAGCAATGTGTGTCATGCCACTGCAGATCAAGTAAACCATGAGAGGAAACACTGGTTGATCCAGTCCTTCTCCTGTTTCCCACCCAAGTAGATCAGTGTTGGATTCAGGACCACTCCTCAGGTGACCAGCAGGACTTACAGCACTGAATGAACACAGGGGACCTGGAAACTTGTTGCAGATACAAAGGAACTGCCTGTGAAGAGTCACACTGGGGTAGAAATCCTTTATAGGAGCCGGGCGCAGTGGTTCATGCCTATAATCCCAGCACTTTGGGAGGCCAAGATGAGAGGAATGCCTGAGCCCATGAGTTTGAGACCAGCCTCGGCAATTTGGCGAGACCACATCTATACAATAAGTCAAAAAATTAGGTGGACATGGTGACGCATGCCTATAGTTCCAGCTACTTGGCAGACTGAGGTAGAAGGATCACCTAAGCCCAGCAGGTTGAAGCTGCGGTGGCCATGAGCATGCCACTGCACTCCAGCCTGGGCGACAGAATGCGACTCCAACTCAAAAATAAAAAGAAAAGAAATCCTTTATAGGTGTTATTCAGGTCTCCTAGTTTTGCCTGAATGAAACTAGGGACACTGCTTTTCTTATCCAGAAGGGGAACAACTTTTCTTATTTTTTAAGTAGTATGGTAGTAAAAGGCAATGGGAAAAAGACACAGCAAACAAAGCTATTTCTATATGCACTCCTGCCCAATGTGTGGCCCTTAGCAGGCTGTCTGGCAGCTCTGGGTCTAGGATCTGCAAGGGAAGTCACTGGACGAAACAAATGGCTTCCAAACCTGGCTGTGCACTTCAGGAACTTGTTCTTTGCGCTTCACCTTTAAAGATGCTAGTTCACTATAGGGAATGAGAATGTTTGGTGGTGGGGGGCCTGATTTCTCTATGTGATTAGCAAACTCCTCAGGATTTTTTTTTAAGCATTATTATTGATGATGTATAAAGGGTTAATGAACTAGGTATCCTAAATCTGAGTGTCCTACCTCCCAGGTGATTTGATGCAGTCAGGTGTGGAATCACCAGCCAAGACGGTATGTCCCTTCCATAGAACAGGAAGCCAGAACAGAGAGAAAGGTAGGAAGAAATGCTTACCTGTTGGAAAGTCATTGTCCTGAGCCTCATTTGTACCATCTATGGAAAAAGCAAAGGGAAATGAAGTGTCAATCCAATAGTGTGCCTTTGACTGACACAAAGTAACCTAAGCTAAATCCAGAATCTCCCTCTTACCAAGATAGCAACTCTCCCAGTTGTTCACATTATAAAATCCCAGTTGTTACTTTACCCATTCCCTCTCTTTCCCTCTTTCAATCTATTGCCAAATCCTGTGGTTTCTACCTCCATAACGGAAATCACAATCATCTCCTTCCATTTCTCTCCATTCCAAATCTAGAAGAAAAAACAAACAAACACATATTTAGTTTCATCAGCAAGTTAGAACCTCTCTGTCAAACATTTCAAGTGCCAGACAAATGTGTTCTAACATGGTTATCATCCTAATATCATGGGGAAAAAATTACAAATTTAAATTATTTCTTTTCTACTCTCATTTACTATTCATTTGTTTTCTGTTCAAATCCATGATTCCTAGATTTTTGTATAACATAATGGACAGCAAAATTGGTTTACCTCCTCCAAAAAAAATTCAAATTGATATGTTAGATGATGTTTATTTTTAGTGCTATTACTGGTTTCAGTTTTTCTATGTCCATTTTATTTTTTTTCTGACACAAAATATGTCACAAATATGTGTAGTAATAGCTATACAAAAGACAGAGATTTATTCTAGGATATACTACTTGGAGAATTTTCTAAATTCTGGGAAAATATGAATAACCACAAAACTTAAATAGATTAACCTTTTTTTTTTTTTTTTAAGTCAGTCTCACTCTGTCGCCCAGGCTGGAGCGTAGGCATGATCATGCTACTGCAGCCTCCCAAGTAGCTGGATCTATAGCCACACCCAGCTAATTTTTTTATTTATTGTAAAGGCGAGGTATCACCAAGTTGCCTAGGCTAGTCTTGAACCCCTGGGCTCTGTCTCGCCTCCACCTCCCAAAGTGCTGGAATTACAGGCATGAGTTACCATGTCCGGCAGAGAAACCATTTAAAAAGTAAGATGATATAAATTCCTTGACTCAATTTCCAAATTCACCATCTCCCAACAACATTATCTTTATTCTAGCATAAGGAGTTTTGGTAATCACTTAAAATGCTATTTATATCACAGAACAAATACACAGGGAGGGTAGAGGAAACAGGAATCAGAGTGGAGATGAGTTGTGACTTATAAGTAAACTGCTACCTGTCCAAAGCCTGTAACATCATGATATATCCATCAAAATTAATATTTTAATTTCAGAATGTTTTCAATTTAGTGCTACTCAGATATTTATGTTGGGAAGAAAGACCTTAAAACTCTCATTTCAAACTGTCTTTTTTGATAATGCTTCTGGGAGACAGACGTGAATAGTAAGAAGGAGAAAAAAGTGAAAAAGAAAACGGGGTTCAGGAAACAAAATTAGATCAGAGAAGACACAAGATCCACACAGATCAAACCACAATGCCAAGCAGTGAAAATATTACTTTATTTAAAGTGAAGAAAAGACACCAAGTTGACACAGTGGCTCACACCTGTAATTCCAGCACTTTGGGAGGCCGAGGTGAGAGGACTACTTGAGGTTAGCCTAGGCCACAGTGAGACCTCACCCCTACCAAAAAGAAATTTAAAAATTAGGAGTGGTGGTGTGGTGGTGTGTGCCTACAGTCCCAACTACTCAAGAGGCTGAGGCAGAAGGATCACCTGAGTCCAGGAGGTCTAAACTGTAGTGAGCCATGATGATGCCACTGCATTCCAGTATGGGAAACAGAGTGAGATGATTCAAAAGAAAAAAAGAAAGGACACAAGAAGAATTTTCCCAAGGAATCCAAAATGCCATATAAGGAGAAAAAATGGTCAGAGAAGAGCATGGGAGAGTCTAGAGATATCAGAGATGGGGTTGGGGAGGTTATGAGAGTAGGTATGAGCTGCAATCAGGCATAACCTCAAGACCCAAAGAAAATAGAACTTGCTTAGTTAAGGAAAGAGCTCTGATGTGAACCCAGGGAGAGATTACAGTTGGGTAAGGTCAAGGATGCACAAGGTAGCCAGAGTCAGGGCTACCAAGTTAAGGAAACCACTCACTAGGGGTAAGAAAGAGTGTGATGCTCAGCAGCCATCAGCAGACTGTGGAACAGGCCAAAGGGGAGGCAGCAGGGTCCAAGGAAAGACACAAGTCAGCAACACACATAGGAGATCAGTGAGGGCTTGGCTCCATGAGCCAAGGTCTCCACTATGCTTCCTGTCAGGCAGGAACTGATCTAAGGATGAGCCAAGCGCCAACTCAGTGGGAGTACTGGGCTCAAATGATCACAAAAGGCAGAGGGCGGGCCAGCCCTACCACTGAAGGTGATTTTAGTAAGAACTGTTATGAGCCTATTGTTGGAGAATTCAAAGTAGGGCAATTAAAAAACCATTTTCACCCATCAAGCTTAATGGTCTTTTGCCCCCAATTATTTAGTAGCTGGTACTCACTAAATAGTTTTTTCACAAAATTTTGGAATACTTGTTATTGGATAATAAATGCACATTTATGTGCATTTCATACCTTGGGGTTGTCAGTGCTAAGAATGAAGTATGGGCCAGGCCATAATACTTCATCTGTAATCCCAGCCCTTTAGAAGGCCAATCTGTAATCCCAGCCCTTTAGAAGGCCAAGGAAGAAAGATTGCTTGAGGCCAGGAGTTCAAAACTCACCTGGACAACATAGCAAGTCCTTGCCTCTACAAAAAACAAAAAACTGGGGCTGGGTGTGGTGGCTTACACATATAATCCCAGCACTTTGGGAGGCCAGGGTGAGAGGATTGCCTGAGCCCACAGGTTCGAGAACAGCCTGGGCAACCTGGCGAGACCTCATTTCTACAATAAATCAAGAACCATTAGCCAGGTGTGATGGCGCATGCCTGTAGTTCCCGCTACTTGAAAAGTTGAGATGAAAGGATCGCCTGAGCCCCAGCAGGTCGAGGCTGCAGCGGCCGTGAGTGTGCCACTAGACTCCAGTCTGCACAACAGAGTGACACTCCAACTCAAAAAAAACTTAGCCAGCAATGGCATGAACCTGTAGTCCCAGCTACTCAAGAAGCTGAGGTAGAAGGATCTCTTGAGCCCAAGAGTTTGAGGTTGCAATGAGCCATGATCACATCACTGCACTCCAGCCTGGGTGACAGTGAGATCCTGTCTCCAAAAAAAGGGAGGGAGCCAAAAAACTTGAGTAGACATCTTTCTAAAGAAGAAATACAAAAGGCAACAACTACATGAAAAGATAATCAGCATTAACCTTTACTAGGGAGATGCAAATCAAAGCCACAATGAGATACCATCTCACACCTATTAGGATGGCTATTAAGAACAAAATAAGGGTTGGGGAAGACAAGGAAAAACTGGCCTCAAACATTTCTGGTGGGAATGTAATAGTTCAGCTCTGGGAAAAACATTCTAGCAGTTCTTCAAAAAGTTAAACATGGAATTACCATATAACCTAGCAATTACACTCCTAAAAGAATTGAAAGCAGAGACTCAAGTACTTATATAAGAATGTTCATAGCAGCACTACTCACAATAGCCAAAAGGTTGAAACAACCCAGATGTTCGTCAACAGATTAGTAGATAAACAAATTGTGGTGTGTGTATATATATATATCTCCAATGGAATATTATCCAGCCATAAAAAGGAACAATATGGATGAACTCCAAAACATTAGGCTGAGTAAAAGTCACATATTATGTGATTTCATTTGTATGAAATATCCAGAGTAAATAAACAGAGCTATAACACAGACTGGATTGCTAGGGGCTGGGAGGAAGGAGAGATGCAGGAAACTGCTTAATGGGTACAAGGTTTTACTTCAAGTAATGGAAATATTTTTGTTTTTTAGAGATAAGGTTTTGCTATGTTGCCCAGGCTGAACTTGAACTGCTGGGATCAAGGAATCAAGGGCTCCTCCTACCTCAGCCTCTCAAGTGGCTGGGATACCATGCCTAGTTAGAAATATTTTAGGACTACATAGATAAGAGGTGGTAGTTGTACAACATTGTGGATATCCTAAATACCACAGAAGCGTTGAATTGTTCACTTAAAACAATTTTTTAAAATGAGCTGTCAAGTAGAGCTTGCAGAACTGAAATGAGATAAATGAATTCTATAGAGTGATTACATAAAGCATAAACTAGACAAAATTAAGTCTATGCTTTTGAAGTCAGGATAGTGGTTGCCCCTGGCAAAAGAGTAGTGGGAAATAACTAGAAGGATTCTGGGGAGATGATTTTGTTTGACTTCCTGATCTGCATCCTGGTTTGCATGGCTAAATTCAGGTTTGTGAACTTCAAATTTATCAAGCTACACACTCGTAATTTGAACACTTTTCTAAATGTATGTTATACTTCAATACAACTTTCTAAAAATCCTATAGGTTAAAAAGCTTGCTCTAAATCTTAAAAATGAAGCACATGCTTGAGGAGTTCAAATACTTCATGAAAATAATTAAAATAATTTAAAATAATTTCTGGATGTTTACTGACTACAGAGACTGACAGCGATGAAAGTTTGGGGAAAGACCAGAGTATCTCTGAGCCTCATTTTCCTCAAATGAAACAAAGGAATGAAAATAACTATCTTAGAATTATTGCAAAAACTAAGACAACCCAGCCCACAATAAGCATCCAGTAAGGTAACTCCCTTTCTTTATCACATGCCCGTGTTTCTCTCTCTTTCTTTCTCTCTCTCTCTCCCCCTCCCCCTCCCCATCTCTATTTTTGAGTCAGTCTCACTCTGTCACCCAGGCTGGATGGAGTACAGTTGCATGCTCATGACCATTGTAGCCTAGGCCTGCTGGGCTCAGATGTTCCTTCCACCTCAGCCTTCCAAGTTGTTGAAACTACAGGCACGCACCACCATGCCCAGATAATTTTTTGGATTTTTTTGTAGAGACAAGGTCTCACTGTGTTACCCAGGTTGGTCTTGAACTCTGACCTCAAGAGATCCTTCCACCTTGGCCTCCCAAAAATGCTGGGACTACAGGAATGAGCCACCACACCCAGCCACTTTCTCATTTTTCTACAGCAACACCCAAATCCTCAGAGAAAGAAAAACAGCCTAAGTGGAACAAGACCAGGAAAACCACAAGTTCCAGTCTGCCCAGGGAACAATCCTAATTTATACTTGTCTCAACATAACACCTCTTTAACTCTCAGAAGTGCCCATTTTAGAAGATACAGTCATCCTAAATACCACTTAGGGTGACAGCTATGGGTGACATACTAAAATTAGGATAACGGGCCAGGCATGGTGGTTCACACCTATAATCCCACCACTTTGGGAGGCCAATGCAGAAGGATAACCGAGCCCAGGAGTTTGAGACCAGACTAGACAACATAGCAAGACCTTGTCGCTACAAAAAAAATTTAAAAATTACTTTGGGAGGTCGAGGAGAGAGGAATGCCTGAGTCCAGGGGTTCGAAACCAGTCTGGGCAACTTGATGAGACCTCATCTCTACAATAAATAAAAAAAATTAGCTGGGTGTGGTAGTTCCAGCTACTTGCAAGGCTGAGGCAGAAAGATCGCCTGAGCCCAGCAGGTCGAGGTTGTGGTGACCGTGAGCATGCCACTGCACTCCAGCCTGGGTGAAAGAGTGAGACCATTAAAAAAATAGCCAGGTGTGGTGGTGCAAGCCTATAGTTCCAGCTACTCGGGAGGCTGAGGTGGGAGGATCACTTAAGCCACAGTTCAAGGCTGCAGTGAACTATGATAGTGCCACTGCACTCCAGCCTGGATGACAGAGTGAGACTTGATTCAAAAAATAAAAATAAATAAATCAGTGTTGGGGGAGGACTTCAATCAAATAAATAAATAAATAAATATGTTAATTAAATAAAATTAGGGTAATTTGCTCCTGGTAAATTGTGTGATAATCACCTACTAAAACTGAATCCTATTCTGGACGTACAATGAATGTTCAAAAGATCCTTATATGGAATCTTTTTGTAAAAGGAAAACTAAAAGCTTTAAGCATATTTGTGTTTGAGTTTCTCAGTCTCAGCCCAGGAAGGGGCTGGATCCCAGAACCCAATAGGACAGGAGAAGCACATCTACTTCAGAATGAGTCCAAGTCCAACTTACCTGCAATGGCCACAGCTGTTCGTCTCTCTGACGCTTTTATTTCTGGGGCCACTTCTCCCAAATCTGAATGCCTGAAACAATTTCAGGAGAAAATTATAATTAAAATAATGAAATACCGCTTTTACCTATCAAACTGGCTGCATATGAAAATCTCTTGGGGAGCTTTTAAAAACTACAAATCCTGGGTCATACCCTAGATTCATGAAACCAGAATCTCTGGGAGCCAGTCCTGGGCATCACTGCTTTTAAAAGTGCCCTCAATGATTCTAATGTGCAGCCACAGTTGAGAAACACTGGTCTAGAAAAACCAGCACTCTCAAAAACTGCAGATCAGAGCATAAATACAGCCATTCAGAAAGACATAAAAATATACATACCCTTTGACCAGTAATTCCACTTCTATCCTAAGGAAATAATTAAGATTTAGTTACAAAGATGCAGATGCCAGCTTTATATATAATAGCGAAAAAACTGGATGCCTTTTAAAAATCAAAGTCAAAGTGCAATACCAGGGAATCGTGGTCTTATCTTGAAGTTATTACAAAATACTCTATGGGTTTTATTTTTGTGGACAAAAAGATGGTGGATAAAATTTTACGGAAAAGTGTTAATATGTTAGTGGGTGGGAAGTCAGGTTATAGAACAGTATGATTACAATTTAATAAAATCGTGCATATCTGTCTATAGGTATATGCAGAGAAATCAACAAAGATGTTCATCAAAAGTTAAAAACATGGGCAGGAGGAGGTGATCCTGAATTTTTTTAAGTAGGCATAATATCTGTGGTCCAATTAAGAACACACTATTTTAGATGTATCACAGGAATGAGCAAATATGTTGACTGTATTAGGAGCCAGGGTTCTCACTGCTGAAGAAAAGACAAATACGGAATGGAAGAAGTCACAACAGAACTTGCTGAGGTACACCGAAACTGGAGACAGACACTGGTGTAACTGTGATATATACACACGCTCATGTGTGTGTACATATGTACAGCTATATGTATAAGTGTGCATATTTCTGTGTGTATATGAGCGTACATGAGCATCTATTTCTAGCTCTGTTCATTGAAAGGGCCTAAAAGAAAAGACACTGTGATGACAATGAGCATGCTAAAAGAAACAAGGACTCCTTGGAGGTCCTTGTTTGAATGATGCTGGGGCTGGAGCAGGGGAAGAACAAGAGGAGCCTGAGCAACTTACTTGAGAAAGTAAAGAAGTGCTCAAAAAAGTAATGGTCATGCCAGAGGGCATGGGAGCCAGCTCGAGGGATGCCCACTGGCCAAATCTGGGATAATGTGAGCACAAACATAATTAAATACAGTAACTGGCCAGACGTGGTGGCTCATGCCTATAATCCCAGCACTTTGGAAGGCAGATGTAAGAGGATTGCCTGAGTCTAGCCTGGGCAACTTGGCGAGATTTCATCTCTACAATAAACCAAAAAACTAGCCGAGTGTAGAGGTGCATGCTCGTGGTTCTAGCTACTCGGAAGGCTGAGGTGGAAGGATCGCCTGAGCCCAGCAGGTTGAGGATGCGGTGGCCGTGAGTGTGCCACTGCACTGCAGTCTGGGTGACAGAGTGAGACTCTAACTCAAAAAAATAAATAAATACAGTAATTAATTTAAAACTACTGAAAAACAGGAATTAGCAAGGCTGCACAGATAAACAGATGGGGGGGAAGAGAAGGCTCTAGCTTACAACAGAATACTAAATGTGGAGGGGATGCTACAGTCAGAAGCATCATTTTGTAACCATCATAATCAAGATTGGTTCAAGCAAGGATTAACATCAATGAATGCTAACTCTGAGGAAAATGTTGGTGAGGAGCAAGGCATTTGTTTAGTCTTAAACAGTCTCCTCATAGGTGGATTATTAGGTACCAGAGAGGAAAAAAATAGTAATTATACAATGGACAGGTTGGATAACACTCTGACTGGGTTAATCAAAATGAACCTCAGTAACGGGGGCAGATGACCATCATATGCCCCTAGCTGTGGTACCATGAGAAAGGGCAAAACATCACTTAGGCAGCATTCTGGCTAAGAAGGCAAAATTGTCTAATTGTGAGGACAAACCCAAAACGAGGGATGTCATGCTAGAAGGGAAGAACTGTGTTATTTCAAAGCGCAAATGTTATACAAGACAAAGAAAGATAGATGAAATGCTCTAGATTAAAGGGTGCTAAAGAGACATGAAAACCAAATGCAATACCTGAGTGTAGAGACTGGATCCTGAACTAGAAGGGGAAATTTGTGGGTCAACTGAAAAACTGAAATATGAGTGCTATTAATGTTAAATTTATTGACGTTATTAACCGTTCTGTGGTTATATAAGAGAATAGCTCTATTCTTAGGAAACAGACACTGAAGGATTTGGGGATAAAGCATTATGATGTATATAACTCAGTATCTGCTGTGGACTAAATGTTTGCGTCACCCCAAAATCCATGTGTTGAAATTCCAACCCCCCAACACGGTATTTGGAGGTGGGGCTCTGAAAGGTGATTAGGTTATGAGGGAGGAGCCTTCAAGAATAGGATCAAAGCCCTTATAAAAGAGGCCCAAGAGAGCTCATTTGCTCCTCGTGCCATGTGAGGACACAGCAAGGTGGTATGTGGAACAGTTTCCCAACAGAAGGCACCTTAATCTTGGACTTCCAGTCTCTAGAACTGTGAGAAATAAATTTATATTGTTATAAACCATCCAGTCTATGGTAGTCTGAACAAAGACAATCTCTAATGGTTAAGAAAAATTTATGATGCCAGGTGCGGTGGCTCACGCCTATAATCCCAGCACTTTGGGAAGCTGAGGTGAGAGGACTGCCTGAGTCCACGGGTCCGAGATCAGTCTGGGCAACTTGGTGAGACCTCATCTCTACAAAAAAACAAGAAAAATTAGCTGTGTGTGGTGGCGCATGCCTGTAGTTCCACACCTGAGCCCAACAGGTTGAGGCTGCATTGGCCGTGAGCATGCCACTGCCCTCCATCCAGCCTGGGTGCGAGAGAGAGAGAGACAGAGAGAGAGAGAGAGAGAGAGAGAGAGAGAGAGAGAGAGAAATGTATGAGTCAGGCATGGTGGCTCATGCCTGTAATCCCGGCACTTTGGGAAGTGGAGGCAGGAGGATTGCCTGAGCCCATGGGTTCGAGACCAGCCTGGGCAACATGGCGAGACCTTGTCTCTACAATAAATCAAAAAATTAGCCAGGTGTGGTGATATGTGCCTGTGGTTACAGCTACTTGGAAGACTGAGGCGGAAGGATCCCCTGAGCCCAACAGGTCGAGGCTGTGGTGACCGTGAATGTGCCACTGCACTAGCCTGGACTACAGAGAGACTCTTAAGCAAAAACAAAAAAAAATTGTTTAAAAAAAAAAAAGAAAAGAAAAATTTATGCCAGCCTGGACAACACAGTGAGACCTCGTCTCTACAACAAATTAAAAAATTAGCCAGGTATGGCGGCACACACCTATAGTCCCAGCTACTCAGCAAGCTGATGCAGGAGGATCACTTGAGCCCAGGAGTTGAAGGCTGAGGTAAGCTGTGATTGTGTCACTGCATTCCAGCCTGGGAGACACAGTGAGAACGTATCTCAAAAAAGAAAAAAAAAAGGAAAGGAAAAAATGACGTTATGTGTGCATTCATATACTTATGTGTGTATATACACACATTTATATATACATGGAGAGAAAGCAAGAACAAGAAAGAGAATAATAAATGAAAATGGCAAATGAGGTAAGATGTTAAGAGCAAGAGGTTCTGAAGAGGAAGGGGGCCCTTTTGTTTTTGTAAATTATTTCTAAGTAGAAATTATTTACAAATGAGAAATTTAAAAAGTTAATAGCAGTTAGCTACATTTGCATAGCATGACATTAGTTTCTTTTTATCTTCTTTGAATTACTTTAATAGAAGAACCATGTGCTCACTTAATAAAACTAACAGACCTATTAAAATGATGCCATGAGTCAGGGTCAGAACCAGATGAGATAAATAGTTGCCCCAAGAAGATTTAGTATTTTTCCAAGAGATGTATTTTAAACTTGAGTTTGAACAAGCATGCGAAGGACAGAGCTTCTCACACTCTCTGAGGACAATTCCAGTAACTACAATGTTCACTACATTCATGGCTGTCTTGGTCACTTTATAGAACAGAGCACTGTGCAACTTTCTGACTTCATCTGACCCTGATATTGTTAGAAAGTGGGGGTTTTCACTTTCACTGCCTTCTCTTCACTTTTCTGCAAAGAACACCTATTGCTTTTGTAACTTAAAAAAAAAATGACTGCTAAAAATAGTTCCCCAGAAGGGAAGCAACAGGCCTGGTCTAGCATCCCGAGGACACTGTTGCCAGGGAAGTCCAGGCAAAGTGAGAACAGAGAACAGACAGATCTTTGCATCCCACAAGGCTGGTTGCTGACTGGGCCTTTCCCCAATGCACATGGGTGTGCTCTCAGGCTGGAGAGCTGCACCAGGACATACTTTCCAGGGAGTGCCTTGGATAGGAGCTTACTTCAACCTTTTCTATCCTGCAAGAAAACAGCAAGCCAGCCAGGCACGGTGGCTCACACCTGCAATCCCAGCACTTTGGGAAGCAGAGGCGATGACTGCCTAAGCTCAGGTGTTCAAGACCAGCCTGGGCCAGTTGGTGAGACTTCATCTCTGCAATAAATTAAAAAATTAGCTGGACATGGTGGCACACACCTATAGTTCCATCTACTTGGAAAGCTGAGGTGAAGTTCGCCTGAACACAGCAGGCTGAAGGTGTGGCAGCCATGAATGTGCCAATGCACTCCAGCCTGGGTGACAGTTAGACTCCAACTCAAAAAAAAAAAAAAAAGAAAGCAGCAAGCAATACTGACATTGTCACAGGGATGACTTTGAGTTTATGCTAATTTATAAAAATATGCACTTGTTTACAGGTTCTGAACATATTCTTGTCAACAAACTACTTGAAGTGTTTCACGCCTAAGTGAGATACACAAACCATGGGTTGGGGGTCCAGTGCTGCTCTCAAAACCCCAGGGTTACAAATTGAGTCAGAGCCAAGTCATGATGGGGAGGGTAGCAGCAGCAGCTACACACGTATCTTTTCATACTTGTAACAGGCTGAACTACACTTTCATAAAATTCTTAACCCCAATGTGACTGCATTGGCACGTGGGGGTCTCTAGGTCATTAATACTAAATGAGGTCATAAAAGTGGGTCCCTAATCTGATTAGGGAAGGTGTCAGAGGAGGGTTTACTCTTTCCCTGCCAGGAGCACAGAAAAGATCATATGAAGGCCCAGCAGCCATCCGCAAGCAGGGAAGTGGGCCCTCACAAGACACTGAAATTGCTAGTGTCTTGGTCTGGGACCTCCAACCTCTAGAACTGTGAGAAAATAAATTTCTGTTGTTCAAGTTTCCAGTCTATGATATTCTGTTATGGAGCCACAACAGACCGAATGATACACAAAACCATTCTGCAAGGTGAAAGCAGGGCTCAAGCTGGGCATGGTGGTTCACTCCTATAATCCCAGTCCTTTGGGAGGCCAAGGCAGGAGTACTGCTTGATCCCAGGAGTTCAAGAGCAGCCGAGGCAACATAGCAAGACTCTGTCTCTACAACAATTCAAAAAATTAGCTAGACATGGATTCATGTGCCTGTAGTCCCAGCTACTCAGGAGGCTGAGGCAGAAGGATCTCCTGATCCCAGAAGGTCAAGGCTGCAGTGAGCCATGATCATGTCACTGTACTCCTTCAGCCTGGGCAACAGAGTGAGACCCCCAACTCAAAAAACAAAACAAAACAGAGCTCAGAGAGGTCAGGTCAAGGGATTTAACCAACATCACCAAACTAGCAAACACAGACCCAGGACCCAAACATAAATCTTCTGGGCTCCCTTCTTAGTTCATTATTTTTAAGGTTCATTTTAAGATTTTAGGTGACTTATAATTTACAGCCAGTAATTTTTAAAATTATAAAGCCAGCCAATCTGCCAGTTCCAGCTCCAGCCTGCTTCTGAGTCTTGCTGAGGCTCCTCCTGTCTGCACCACAGGCAGAGACGGACCAAGACAGCAGAGAACAGTGCTCCTGACAGCCCTAGACTCACAGGCAAGGGAACACTCTGCAAAGCAGCTTTTGAAAATTACTAATATCACTAATTTTTTTTCCAGGTTCCAAAAATAAGATAAATGTAAAATACAGAAAAGCATCAAGAAAATGCTTGAGTTCCTTTTCCTGTCACACTCTTGAAAATTATATCCTATGCTAATCCATCCTCTCCCCCTTCTAATCTGCTCATGTTGCTCTAGCCAGTCTGGTAACTAATTGACACTACTGCATTCCCTGTGTCCCATTTTACTCCCTGATCAGTGGCTACTTAGTTTCACTTTCTCCTGGGGCCCACTCTGGCCCTTAACTGCCGTAATTTACTCTACTTCCCTATTAACTTAAAATCATGAATATTTTCCCATATCCTTCACAACTCTGGAAAACATTCTACTTTTACCATTGGAGATAATTTTTTATTTTTTTATGCTCTTTTTGAATCAGAGTCTCACTCTGTAGCCCAGGCTGGAGTGCAGTAGCACGCTAATGGCCACCGCAGCCTCAACCTGCTGGGCTCAGGTGATCCTTCCATCTCAGTCTTCCAAGTGGCTGGAACCACAGACGTGCGCCACCACATCCGGCTAATGTTTTGATTTATTGTAGGGATGAGGTCTCACCAAGTTGTCCAGGCTGGTCTCAAACCCCTGGGCTCAGGTAATCCTCTCTCCTCCACTTCCCAAAATGTTGGGATTATAGGCGTAAGCCACCGTGCCCAGCCTGGAGATAATTTTTTTTTTTTTGAGTTGGAGTCTCACTCAGTCGCCCAGACTGGAGTGCAGTGGCCGCTCCCGGCCACTGCAGCCTCGCCTGCTGGGCTCCAGCGATCCTTCCGCCTCAGCCTTCCAAGTAGCCGGAATTACAGGCATACACTACCACTACCGGCTGATTTTTTAATTTATTGTAGAGATGAGGTCTCGCCTGCCCAGGCGGGTCTCGAACCTGCGGGCTCAGGCAATCCACTCACCTCAGCCTCCCAAAGGCGGGGGATTACAGGCTGAGCCACCGAGCCCGGTTTAGGAGATAATTTTTTAAAGGTAAATATTTTCTTCAGTCAGAATACAGGAAACAGCTAAAGTCATCTCAAGCCCTCAGAGTCTGTCTGGTGTCAGACACCGCCAGGGAGCCACCTGCAGTGGCAGCTTATCTGCCCTCCTCAGGTATTTCCCCACAGAGACACATCTTCAGGGCACGGAGGTGACCACCACCCTCCAGGGTGTCCACAGCTCCTCCTAAGTTTGAGTCTGGCTTCTGAGAATCAAGATTCTGACCAACTCCAGGGCACAGACAACTCCACTTGCCAGGCAGGGCAGCCAGCCAGGTCTCCCCTTTCTGGGTGCCCACCACCATCGTAAATGGCATGAGACTGGTCCCTGCTTCTGGCAAGTCTGCTCCGACAGCCCGCCCCTCACTCTGGAGGCCATCTGTCTTGTTGACCATCTGTCTATAGAAGACAGTGGAGGGCTAACTTTTCCTTCTTCATTTCTCTTTTTTTATAATTGCCCAATGGAATTACCTGAGGAGCTTTTCTACTAAAACCTAGAGATTCTGATTTAGCAGACTCAGTATTCAATGCATAAGAGATTATCAACTGGGGAAAGTCACACCTTTGTTTTCCTGTCAACACACATCAGAGCCAGGAACTCCTTGGACAGTCCATCCATGCCCAGACAAAACAGAACAAAACTCTTGAGAAGAGTACAGGTCTTGCTTTATATCAATCACTAATTCTAGCAACAAGCTTGGTTCCTCTGTTGGGTGGTGTCAATAAAATAAAATGGCAGGCCGGGCGCAGTGGCTCAAGCCTGTAATCCCAGCACTTTGGGAGGCCGAGATGAGAGGACTGCCTGAGCTCAGGGGTTCAAGATCAGCCTGGGCAACTTGGCAAGACCTCGTCTTTACAATAAATCAAAAAATTAGCCAGGCATGGTGGCACGTGCCTATAGTTCCAGTTACTTGGAAGGCTGAAGAAGAAGGATCATCTGAGCCGAGCAGATAGAGGCTACGGTGGCTGTGAGCGTGTTACTGCACTCCAGACTGGGCAACAGAGTAAGATTCCAACTCAAAAAAAAAAAGATGGCACAGGAGAATGATTCTGAAAAAAGGAAGCACTAGATAAATCCAGGTGTAGTTGCCATATTTTAATCAACAATATATTATTAATTGCTTTGGATAATAAAGAGCCTAATTCCACTTTTGGTGTTTGATGCTGACAGCTTTCCAGTCCTCTCCCCTTTCTGCCCCACATCTGCACTAGCTTGCAAGAAATCCCAGAGGCTCCTTCCTTTGCTAAGAGCTGAAAACCCTCAACCCAAACTAAAGCAGCTGCTCTACTCCAAAAGTCTCCTTATATGCTAACAAACCTTTTTCAAACCCTTTTGGTATATGCTGTGGGTTGAACTGTGTCTCCTAAAAAAGTAAAAAAGTATGCTCAACTCCTGACCTGTGAATATGGCCTTACTGTTGATGTGACCTTAACTTGGAAATAGGATCCTTGTAGATGTTTAAGTTTAATTAAGATAAGGCCATATTGGGGTAAGGTGGGACCCTTATGCAAGGCATCCTTATAATAAGAGGGGAGGACTGGGATCCTTATAATAAGAGGGAAATTTGTATACACAGAAAGAACACCATGTGATGATGGGTAGAGATAGAGTAATGCACCTACAATCCACGGAAAGCCAAGGACTGCTGGCAATCACCCAAAGCTAGGAGAAGTACATGAAACAGAAACTCCCAGAGTCTCCAGAGGGAACGAATACTGCTGACACCTTGGTTTTGGACTCCAGGCCTCCAGAACTGTGAGAGAATGCCATTTTGTTTTTTTGCTTTGAAGCCATCTAGTTTGTGGTACCTTGGACGACAGCCACAGGAAACTAATACAGTGTAGGTATGGCTTGACAGCTGGATTAGCTTCCACCTCTGTCTTTACATGTCTTTCTCCTCTCTGTGTCTGTCTCTTTGTGTCTTTTTTCTATTTCTTATAAAGATAATAGTCTTATTATATAAGAACCACTCTAATCCACTGTGAACTCACCTTAGCTAATCACATCTGATTTTTTGGAAATCACACACTATTTCCAAAAAAAGGTCACAATCACAGGTACTGAGGATCAGGACTTCAACATATCTTCTGGTGGGACACACTTCAACAAACAATAACATCCAAGCCAAATCTAGGGTGGTGGGCATACCACATCTATAGGATGATCAATCACACACTTTGAAAAGATTACAACTTCCTTCAGAAATAAGGTCTTTCCCAGATAAGCAAAAACTGAGGGAAGGGAGCACTACATGTGGAAGTCAAAGGATAGTATCTACCATTATGAAAAAACACAAAAGTAAAACTAGACATGGCAGCACATGCTTACAGTGCCAGCTATGAAGGAAGCTGAGGCGGAAGGACCACTTGAGCCCAGGAATTCAAGGCTACAGTGACCACTGCCAAAACATTGTCACAAAAAGAACAACAACTTTAAAAACTGTATAAATACATGTAAATTAAACAATATGCTCCTGAAAGATCACTGGGTCAATGAAGAAATTAAGATGGAAATCAAAACATATCTTGAAACAAATGAAAATAGTAACAAAACATACCAAAACCTGGCCAGGCATGGTGGCTCACGCCTATAATCGCAGCACTTTGGGGGGGTGAGGTGAGAGGAGTGCCTGAGCCCATGGGTTTGAGACCAGCCCAGGCAACTTGGTAAATCAAAAAATTAGCTAGGTGTGGTGGTGCATGCCTGCAGTTCTAGCTACTTGAAAGGCTGAGGAGGAAGAATCACCTGAGCCCAGCAGGTCAAGGCTGCAGTGGCTAGGAGTGTGCCACTGCCCTCCAGCCTGGGCAAAAGAGTAAGACTTCAGCTCAAAAAAACAAAACAAAACAAAACAAAAAACCCAAAACCTGGCTGGGCACAGTGGTTCACACCTATAATCCCAACACACTGGGATGCCGAGGTGAGCGGATTGCCTGAGCTCACGAGATCAGCCTGAGCAACTTGGCTAGATCTCCTATCTACAATAAATCAAAAAATTAGCCGGTCATGGTGGCACATGCCTGTAGTTCTGCTACCTGGAAGGCTGAGGTAGAAGGATCATCTGAGCCCACCTGGTCGAGGCTGAGGAGGCCATGAGTGTGCTACAGCACTACAGCCTAGGCACAATGGGACTCTGACTCAAAAAACAACAACATCATCAACAACAACAACAACAAAGAACTATAGGATACAGCAAAAGTAATGCTAAGAAATTCATAGTAACAAAAGCCTACATCAAAAAAAGGAGAAAGATTTCAAATAACCTAACGATACATCTCAGGGAACTAGAAAAGCAAGAGCAAACCAAACCCAAACTACTAGAAGAAATAAAAGATTAGAGCAAAACCAAGTATAATAGAGACTTAAAAGCAATACAAAGGATCAATGAATGAAAAGTTGGTTTTTTGAAATGATGAACAAACCTGATGAACCATCAGCTAAGTTACGAAACAAAGAGAAGACTCAAATCAGAAACAAAAAAGTGAAATATTACAACTGATACCCCCAGAAGGACAGGAATCACTAGAGACTATTATACGCCATCAAATTGAAAACCCAAAGGAAATGGATAAATTTCCAGACACCTATAACCTAACAAGACTGAACCAGGAAAAAATAGAAAAGCTGAACCAACCAATAAAGAGTAATGAGTTTGAATCAGTAATAAAGCCTCCCAACAAAGAAAACCCAGTACTGATGGCTTTACTGCTGAGTTCTACCAAGTCTTTTTTTTTTTTTGAGTTGGAGTCTCACTCTGTCACCCAGACTGGAGTGCAG
>NW_007247007.1:539249-550773 GCF_000164805.1 Carlito syrichta | reverse complement strand
GCGGGTCTTGAACCCGCGGGCTCAGGCAATCCACTCACCTCAGCCTCCCAAGGCGCAGGATTACAGGCTGAGCCACCGAACCCGGCATCTACCAAGCTTTTAAAGACAAACACACACCAATTTGTCTCAAATTGTTACAAAATGGTAATGACTTGAGAGCGGCCAGCAATATCCTAATACCAAAACCAGACAAGGAGACAGCAAAAAACAAAACTATGGGCCAACATCCCTGATGAACACAGATGCAAAAATCATCAACAAAATACTAGCAAACTGAACCCAACAACAAATCAAAAACATAATACACCATGATCAAGTGGGACTTATACCAGTGATGCAAGGATGGATCAACATATGTGTAACAATAAATAGGTACAGCACATTAATAGAGTGAAAGAAAAAATCCATATGACCATCTCAACAGATGCAGAAAAAGCATTTGATAAAATTCACAACCTCTTCATAATAAAATTCTCAACAATCTAGGCATAGAAGGAACATACTTCAACACAATAAAGGCCATATATGACAAACCCACAATTAACATCATGCTGAATGGGGAAAAGCTGAAAGTCTATTCTCTTAAGATCTGGAACAAGACAAGGTTGCTCATTTTCACTACTGCTATTCAACACAGCCCTGGATGTGCTAGCCAGAACAGACAAAAAGAAACAAAAGGCATCCAAAAGAAAAAGAGGAAGTCAAATTGTCTCTCTTTGCAAACGGCATGATCTTATATTTAAAAAAACCAAAAAGCTCAACCAAAAAATCTTACAACTGATACGCAACTTCAGTAAAGTTGCAGGATACAAAATCAACATACACAAATCAGTAGCATTTCTGTACACCAATAACAAACTAGCTGAAAAAGAAATCAAGGCTGGGCACAGCGGCTCAGTCTGTAATTCAGCACTTTGGGAGGCCGAGGTGAGAGGATTGCCTGAGCCCAGGGGTTCGAGACCAGCCTGGGCAACTTGGTGAGACCTCGGCTCTACAATAAATCACAAAGATTAGCTGGGCATGGTGGCATGTGTTTGTAGTTCCAGCTATTTGGAAGGCTGAGACAGAAGATCGCCTGAGCCCAGCAGGTCAAGGCTGCTATGACCATGAGCATGCCACTGCACTCCAGCCTGGGCAACAAGAGTGAGACTCCAACTTAAAAAAAAAAAAAAAAAAAATCAAGAAAGCAATCTCATTTATAATAGCTACCCCCAAAATAAAATGTTCAGGAATTAATTTAACCAAAGAGGTGAAAAATCTCTACAATGAAAACTACAAAATACTGATAAAAATAAATGAAAGAGGACACACACACACCAAAAAATGGAAAAAAAATCATATGCTTATGGATTGAAGACATTAATATCATTAAAACAACCGTACTACCCAAAGCAATCTACAGGTTCAATACAAGCACTATCAAAATACCAATTACATTCCTCAAAGAGAAAAAAAAAAATCCTAAAATTTACATGAAACCATAAAAGACCCCAAATAGCCAAAGCAATCCTAAGCAAAAATAACAAAGCTGAAGTCATTACACAGTATCTGATTTCAAACTATACTACCAAGCTATAATAACCTAACAGCAAGGTATTAGTATAAAAACAGACACATAGAGCAATGGAACAGAATAAAGAACCCAGAAACAAATCCACACACAGCAAACTGATTTGCCACAAAGGAGCTAAGAATATCTTAAGGAGGCAGCAGACAGCAGATCCTCTTGCTGTTGTCCTGCCTGTTGTGCTCTTCACAAAGTATCTTTCATTTAATAAATCTCTTTCTTAATTTATAACTGTATTGGTGAATACTTTTACACCCTGTGACTCTGGCCACATCATATCCAGCCTGTCACACACAGCAAAAGACTTCATAACAGGGCTTGATTCTTGGAGCTACTGCCTTTCTCATGATTTAAAAAATAGCGCGCGCGCGCACACACACACACACACACACAAACCATTAAGAAAAGCGCACACAAGAAAAGCGCACACCCTCTCCAATAAATGATGCTGGGAACAACAGATATCCATATGCAGAAGAATTCACAAGACCCTTATCTACAAACCATCTATAAAAATCTAATCGAGTGAGCAGGAAGAAGGTAGCAGGAGAAGCCAGGGAAAACTGAGCTTTATAGGCCACAGAAGATTCTGGCTTTTATTCTGAAGGGTGTGGGAGCCATGATAGGGTCCTGAGTTCAGGGTAAGAGGCTTGCCCATGTCACTGGCTGCTCGGCTGAGAAGAGACAACAGATAACAAAGGCTCACTTGTCCAGTCTTATATTCAGGAAAGCAACAACAATGGCTTGGACCTGGGCAGCAGTACCAGCAGTGATGGCAAGTGGTTGGACTCTCAAGGGACCTGTGAAGGATTTCAACCCACGGGAGAGCATGCGAGAAGGACAGGAGGAAAGGACAGATTCAAGTTTTTGGGCTCAATCAGTTGTTCCTGTCTCAGATGGGGAACGTTGTGGGTAAAGTAGGACCTGAGGGGATCATAAGCAAATTGGCAACAACTTGCTGGCCCAGAACACCTATCAGTCCCATACCACTGGAGATACTGAGCAAGGCATGTGAGTTGGAAGGGGCAAGGAAAGTCAACTAAGACCTGTCTGAGCAACACAGCAGAGATCCCATCTCCACAAAAAATTTATAAAGTTAGTCAGAGGCCAGGCATGGTGGCTCACGCCTACAATCTCAGCACTTTGGGAGGCCAAGATGAGAGGACTGCCTGAGCACACGTGTAGGAGACCAGCCTGGGCAACTTGGCAAGGCCTGTCTCTACAATAAATCAACAATGAGCCAAGTGTGGTGGTGCATGCCTGTGGTTCTAGCTACTTGGAAGGCTGAGGCAGAAGGATCGCCTAAGCCCGGCAAGTTGAGGCTGCAATGGCTGTGCCACTGCCCTCCATCCAGCCTAGGCAACAGAGTGAGACACCTACTCGAAAAAGAAAGAAAGAAAGAAAAATGTATGAGCCAGGCATGGTGGCATATGCCTGTGGTTCCAGCTACTTGGAAAGCTGAGGCGGAAGGATTGCCTGAGCCAGCAGGTCAAGGCTGTGGTGGCCGTGAGCGTGCCACTGCCCTCCAATCTAGGCAATAGAGTACGACTCCAACTCAAAAAAAAAAAAATTAGCCAGGCGGGTGGTGGCATGCACCTATAGTTCCAGCTACTTGGAAGGCTGAAGCAGAAGGATCACTTGAACCCAGCAGGTCGAGGCTGCGGTGGCCATGAGCATGCCACTGCACTCCAGCCTGGGTGACAGAGTGAGAAAACAAAAAATTAGCTGGACTTGTTGGCTCAAGCCTGTAGTCCCAGCTACTCATTAGGCTGAAGCAGGAGGACTGCTTGAGCCCAGAGGGTAGAGGCTGCAGTGAGACAAGACTGCATCACTGCATTCTAGCCTAGGTGACAGAGTGAGACTCTGCCTCTAAAAATGACTTAATATATATAATGGGGAGCAGTGGCTCATGCCTGTAATCCCAACACTTTGGGAGACTGAGATGAGAGCATTGCTTGAGCCCAGGGTTCGAGATCAGCCTGGGCAACTTGGCGAGACCTCATCTCTACAATAAATCAAAATATTAACTCCAGTCAGGATGCCCGTCATCAATAACTCAAAAAACAAAGATGTGAGTATGGGGCGAAAAGGGAACACTTCTACACTGTTGGTGGGAATGTAAACTAGTACAGGCTCTGTGGAAAATAGAATGGCAATCCCTAAAAGATCTAAAAATCGACCTTCCAAGCCCGGTGCAGTGGGTCACACCTATAATTCCAGCATTTTGGGAGGCTGAGGTGAGAGAATTGCCTTAGTCCACAGGTTTGAGACCAGCCTGGACAACTTGGTGAGACCTCATCTCTACAATAAATCAAAACATTAGCCAGGCAAGGTGGCACATGCCTATAGTTCCAGCTACTTGGAAGGCTGAGGCGGAAGGATGGCCTAAGCCTAGCAGGTCGAAGCTGTGGTGGCCGTGAGTGAGCCACTGCACTCCAAGCCTGGACAACAGAGTGAGACTCTAACTCAAAAAAAAAATCAACCTCCCACTTGACCCCCCAACCACCCTACTGGGAATATACCCAAAGGAACTCATATCACTCTATGAAAAAGATACCTGCACACACGTTTATTGCAGCATTATTTACAATAGCAAAAACATGGAATCAACCGTGCTGTCCATCGAAAAAGGACTGGATAAAAAAAAATATGGTATATATACACGATGGAATATTACACAGCCATAAAGAAGGACAAAAATATGAATTTTGCAGCAACTTGGACAGACTTAGAGGTTAGAAAACTGAGTGATCCATCACAGAAACACAGAACTGAGTATCACATGTTCTCACTCATAAGCAGACCTTGAACAACTATCGTAATACTATAAGAAAGGAATTGGCAATAGTGGGAAATAGCCAGGGGAGGGGGAGGCATACCTCATCAACAAGGGCATCTGCACAACAATCATTTGCATACCTAACCCTGAATTGTACATCACATATTCAAAATTAAAATTTGTTTCAAAAATTAGCTGAGCATGGTGACGCACCCCTGTAGGGCCAGCTACTTGTAAGGCTGAAGTGAAAGGATCACCTGAGCTTAGCAGGTCAAGGCTGAAGTGATGGTGAGCATGCCACTGCACTCAAGCCTAGGGTACAGTGAGACTCCAACTCAAAAATAAATAAACAAAAATAACTTGCCAGGCATGGTGGCTCACACCTATAATCCCAGCACTTTGGGAGGCCAAGGTGAGAGGACTGCCTGAGTTCATGGGTTCAAGACCAGCCTGGGCAACTTGGCAAGACCTCATCTCTACAATAAATAAAAAAATTAGCCATGTGTGGCAGCACATGCCTATAGTTCCAACTACTTGGAAGGCTGAGGTAGAAGGATCATCTGAGTCCAGTAGGTTGAGGCTGCAGTAGAGTGTCCCTGCAGTCTAGCCTGGGTGACAGAGTGAGACTCCAACTCAAAAAATAAAAAATAAAAATAAAAACAGCCAGGTGCAGAGGCTCACACCTATAATCCCAGTACTTTCTTTGGGAGGCTGAAGTGAGAGGACTGCCTCAGCTCATGGATTTGAGACCAGCTTGGGCGAGACCTCATCTCCACAATAAATCAAAAAATTAAATTGTACTACACATATTTAAAATTAAAAGTTAAATAAAAAAATTAGCCAGGCATGGTGGCGCATGCCTATAGTTCCAGCTACTTGGAAGGCCAAGGTGGAAGGCTCGCCTGAGCCCAGCAGGTCAAGATTGTGGTGGCCGTGAGCATGCCACTGCACTCCAGTCTGGGCAACAGAGTGAGACTTCAACTCAAAAATAAATAAAATAAAATAAAAAATAGCCATTGCCTTACTAGACTGTGGTATGGCCATGTGCTCTTTGAGATATGGCCATCGCTATGGTTCCTGGCTTTGGCCCCCTCCTCTACCTTGAGGAAGTGAATCTCCTCTTTCTCTAATTTATTTTCTAAATAAACTATATTTTCTAATCTGACAAAAATAAATACAAATAACTTAATAATGCAAAAGCATTTAGAACATGGCCTGACAACACACTTACTGAAAATGGACAGTGTCTAAATCTAAAACAATATTCCTTAGAACTGAAAAGTCCCTGCCACTCTTGGTTCTAGGTAAGAGGCCCTCCCCTGAGCTGGGTGGCTCTTTGTCTCCATGGAGAGGTAAGCTGCATGACTTTTGTATCAAATGAAACCCTGGTGCACTCTGCCACCCACAGGCAGGTTAAGTGAAGTTTGGAGAGCTGCCCTGTAAGCCAGGGACATTTCTGGCCTGTTCTACCCCTGTTAGTTCTCCCATTATATCTAGTGTAGGGAACACTATGGGTGGCTGCTGGCGGGTTGGGCAATCCCAGATCCATGGGGGGAGAGTCAATGCAAAGTCTCAGTCCTCATACCCTTCTGCAGAAGTCACAGCAGCTACTGAGGAAGCTAGGGGCTCCAGTTGGACTTCACTCAAGAGCAAAGATACATCTTGTTTGAGTTCTCTAGTGCTTCCTCCTCAAAATGGGGTTTATGGACCTCTTCCCTTCTTTCCCCTGAGCCTGGCCCAGTCAGACCAGGCTAGGCCTGTGATGGGAAAACTGAGCCCCCTTCTACTCACAAAATCAAAGTGTTGAGAGAGAATCTTTCTAGGTAGGGCAGACAAAAGGTTAAAATAAAGTCAGGTATTTAAAAATGTCCATTGGATGTTAATGCAAGTACTTTTAGCTACCAAGATGGATGAGTCCTTAAGAACTGCAAGGGGCAGTGATTTCCTGAGTGCATGAGGTCTGTAGCTGAGGCTGTAAAGGACCAGTGAACTGAGAAAAAAAAAACCTGAGGTCAAAAGAGGAAGGGAGGAGGAAGAGAAAAAACAGGAGGTAAGAGAGGAGGAAGGGGAGGAAGGAGGGAAGGGAGGAAGAAGTAGAGTGGAAGAGGGGAGGAAGAAAACTGGAAAGAGGTAAAAGAGGAGGGAAGGCCCAACGTGGTGACTCACGCTTGTGATCCCAGCACTTTGAGAGATCAAGGCAAGAGGACTGCTTGAGTTTAGAATTTGAGACCAGTCTAGGGAACACAGCAAGACCTTGTCTCTACAAAAAAGTTTGCTGGATGTGGTGGCATGCACCTGTAGTCCCAGCTACTCAGGAGGCCAAGACAGAATGATCACCTGAGCCCAAGGGGTTGAGGCTGCAGTGAGCCGTGATTGTGCCACTGCACTGCAGCATGGTCAACAGAGTGAGACTTGACTCAAAAAAAAAAAAGCAGGGGAGGGAGGAAAGGAGAGAAGAGGAGAGGGAGAAGTGAAGAAGGAAGGAAGGAGGGCAAGGGGAGGAGGAAGAAGGAGGGGTGGAAGGGAAAAAGAGGAGTGAACAGGAAGGAGGAAGGGAGGAGGCCCCAGCAGGTGAGCCCTCCCTCCTCCTCAGGCAGGGACTCTAGGCCCACAGGGGAACCCCTGGCCTTGGTCTGTCACCCAGTGATGGCTTCTCCTCAACCCTGATCAGTCACACACTACTGAGTTTCAATCACTCACTTAGTTCATCCACTACCATGGGACCCACCCACCTCTATGCAGCTAAGCACTCGCCCCCCCAGGCCCACTCAGAACTAACTTGTGGATCCTTCCACCCATTCTCAGTCTGAGCCTCTCTCTTCTATAGCAGGTCTTACTCCATTACTCCTGCCTAGTGCAGGAAGGACTTAATGTGACAGTGACCATATTTCCTGAACAAAAAGCTGAGGAATATAAGTTTACTTACGGAGATCAAATGTTACTTATTTGCTGTTACCAAGAAGATCAAATAAATTGGAACTAAAAATTTCTAAGGGAACACAAGGGGCCAGAGAAGAGGTTTCTATCTTTAAAAACTATAAATGAAAGTAAATGAAGATGTCATTAGTGTCCTACTTTTTGACTCAAAAATTCTAACGACAGGCAAAACTTCCAAGCCTGATGTCATCATGTGTTGGGAGATAGAGAAGCCTAGAAATCTGGTGGTGAGCTGGGTGCAGTGCCTCAAGCATGTAATCCCAGCACTCTGGGAGGCCGAGGCAAGTGAATTGCCTGTGCCTGTAGGTTCGAGACCAGCCCGGGCAATTTGGCGAGACCTCGTCTCTACTATAAATCAAAAAATTAGCCAGGCGTGATAGCATATGCCACTAGTTCCAGCTACTTGGAAGGCTGACATGGAAGGATTGCTGGAGCCCAGCAGGTCAATGCTGGGTTGTGAGCATGCTACTGTACTCCAGCCTGGGCAACAGAGGACCACATGAGCCCAGGATTTTGAGACCAGTCTAGGCAACATAGTGAGAAAAATAAAATTGGCCAGGTGCTGAGGCAGAAGGATAGCATGAACTCAGGAATCTGAGGTTGTGATGAGCTGTGATCATGCCACTACACTCCAGTCTGGATGACAGAGACTCCCAACTCAAAAAAAAAAAAAAAAAAGGCAGAGCAAAGAACAAGCATATGGCTCAGGCCTATAATCCCAGGCCTATAATTCCAGGTGAGAGGGTTGCCTGAGCTCACGGGTTAGAGACCAGCCCAGGCAACTTGGTGAGACATCAGCTCTACAATAAATCAAAAATTAGCCAGGAATGGTGGCGCGTGCCTGTGGTTCCAGCTACTTGGAAGGATGAGGCAAAAGGATCACCTGAGCCTAGCAGGTTGAGGCTGTAGTGGCAGTGAGTATGCCACCGCACTCCAGTCTGGGTGACAGAGTGAGACTCCTACTCAAAAAAAAAAAAAAGAACAAACATAATATGTAAATGCAAACAAAAACAACTGTCAGGGTATGCCCAAAGTCAAATGGGGAGTGGGGAGGGACACCAGTTGTTTCTGTAAGGCTGTCTCTCTGATAAGAATAACTATTTAAAATCTTCAAAAGATTTTAAGAGTGGTGGTCTGTGTAAACCCTGACTATACTTGATCTTTATTTTGTGTTTTTCAAATTATGTATCAATAATGATCTGAAAAAAATGTATTTTGCACAGTTTGTTAAAGACACTTGAGAAGCTGTATCTAGTGCACAGTTGGAAATGAAAATCTAGACATTCAGGATGAATAGTTGTTTTCTTTTTTTTTTTTGAGTTGGAGTCTCACTCTGTCACCCAGACTGGAATGCAGTGGCATACTCCCGGCCACCGCAGCCTTGACCTGCTGGGCTCCAGTGATCCTTCCGCCTCAGCCTTCCAAGTAGCTGAAACTCCAGGCGTGCGCTACCACGTCCGGCTAATTTTTTGATTTATTGTAGAGATGAGGTCTCGTCAAGTTGCCCAGGCGGGTCTTGAACCCGCGGGCTCAGGCAATCCACTCACCTCAGCCTCCCAAAGGCGTGGGATTATAGGCTGAGCCACGGAGCCCGGCTGGATGAATAGTTTAACACTGGTAAGGATAAGAGTCCCTTTGGGAAACTGATGAAAGCTACAGACCTTGCTCCCAGAAAAATATATACCATTCCCAATGGGCATACCATTTCAGGGAACACAGGGACTCCCTGAAGCCCATCCATGAATTGTAGGCCCCATTATACATCTAGTATAAACAACAGTTAAAGCCACCAAAATGGATATGACCATGCAGAAAACATGTATGTGCTGGGATTAATAAAGACAGACTGTAGAACCCAAAAAAATCCCAAAAGTAAGAGAGCAGAGAAAGAGTTGGCAGACAGGTAAGGAAGATCTAGGCAACTGTGAGAGAGTCAGGCAAGAGACAAGGACAAGAGATAGGTAGTAGAGTGAGGCCCGTTCAGGAGAGGCCAGATGGTAGCAGGTGCATGCGCTCCATGTCTTCTGCCCCCTCTGCCCCTTCCACACTCCTGTTACATGGATCTTTCCAGTTCTCCAATACAACCATGTCATTTCTCAACTAGATAACACCCTTCAGCGAGTAGTGGGCAGTGAGTTCACAAGCGAGGCCAGGTCCCATGGTCTGACTCCAGCCTGCTCCTCTGGCCTTGTCTCCACTTAGCTCCAAACACATTGCGCTATGGGGCATTTCTCAAATATATCCTTCCCTTTGATGCCTTCATTCTTGCCATTTCCTTTAGCACAGTGTCTGGCACATTCATAAGGTCTGAAAAAACGGTCAACTTTTTTTCTTCCCAGACCAGCTCACTCAAGGAGATGGTCACTTAGTAAAGAACATCAGATTTGGAGACTCCTCTATTAACAGACCAGTCACAATCACCACTGCCCTGTATCTCTGGATTTGCTCCCTACAACACCTAGTGCAGTAGGTTTAAAGTTTGTGAGTCAGTTGACTGAGCCAGGCCTAGGAAGCACTGTCTTCCTGGCAAGTCTCTCATCAAACAGGGAAGCCTGTAGAGTGGATGCTTAGGAGCTATGTTTGGAAATATGGACCGTTCCTAAGTTTGTTCATGCCATAATAAACGCATAGTTTTTCCCCCATAAAATAAAATAAAAGATGATGTCATGTGTTCCTTGGCAACAGGGATGCATTCTGAAAAATGCAATATTCAGTAAACTTATCATTGTGTGAACAGCACAGAGTGTACTTACACAACACTAGATGGTAATCACCTATTGCTCCTATGCTACAGATCTATACATTATGTTACTATACAGAATATTGTAGGCAACTGTCACAATGGTATTTGTGTCTCTAGACTTAGCTAAATATAGAATACATATAGTAAAAATACAATACTATAATCTCATCAGATCACTATCATACATGCAGTCCGTGTTGTAGTCCATCATTGGCTGAAACATTATTATGTGGTGCATGTTTTGTATACCAACACTTTTGTGACCTCAGCTTTCAATGAATAACTCTCGGAAAATTATGGATTACTACAGACTGCAGACTTATGGGGTCACTCACACGTAACTGGAACTGCAAATACCAAATGCCACTGACCTACAGGGACACAGTTTAAGCCCTATTGGTTCCCAGAATTACCAGCCTAGCATTAAGTCCACCACTGACCCATGTTTACAAAGTAGCGAGCTTGGGCACCAAATGCACCATGCTTGTTTGTTTGTTTTTTAAAGCTTCATGGCAGCCCCACTCAGGCTCAACCATCCTAATGCTGCATCCAGGGAGGCTCTCCCCCACCCTTTCCTGACAAGTGGGGCAGGAATGCAGTAGAACCTTGAGCCCTGGGTTAATCGACCTGGTTTTCCCAGGGATGGGCTGTTGCTTATTCTATTTATGAGCTCAAAGTACTGGGTACTCAGCTGGCAATGAAAAGGTCTGGTACAGGAAATGATCTCTGCCTCCCCAAGGCTAGAGAGAGAGCAGGCAAGTGGAAATTGCCCATGACCCGGCTGGAGTCTGCAGATCTGGGTTCAAATTCAGCTTGTTTCATTTAGGCCCTAGGGCATGGTTCAGGCCTCATCTGGAGAAGGCATAATATTCAGATCTATACTCTACAGCCTGCCCCCAAGCCCTTTGTGAACTGTAATGATGCACACCTTGAACTGCTATCACAGCCACTAGAGCTAAGACCCTCTGAATGATGGACAACAACTGAAGAATTATACCAACTAAAGCTTGAGACTAATTTTACTCCTCTGTAAAATAAAGGTGTTGGGTGATCACTCCCAGATTTCATGACCCGTAAAATTACTAAAACAAAAAGGTAATAATGAATTACTGAGGCTTTATTTTGCCAAATGAGAAATTTAAAAATTGCAATTACGTGTGTCATCACCCTATCCTAAAAGAACATTTTAAACCAAAAAAGTTGAAAGGAGGTAATATCAGAATAAGCGCAGCCACCCAAAGCGAGGCCCGTGAGCAATGGCCCCAACCAGGGAGATTACAAGAGCGGCTCGAGGGGCTCTCAGAGGGTCTGTGCCTGGCTCCGGGTCCTGACATTCTGGGTACGCCTTAACGGTGCTGAAAACAAACATCAACTCCCAAAGCAAGCCAAGTTCAAAAACCTGAAATGCAGATGCCAGGGGCCGGGGTAAAGCCTTTCCAGGCCTCCGCGGGTCGCCCCGGCCGCCGCCAGCACCCGCCCCCCCGCCGCCCCCCAAGTG
>NW_007247007.1:533329-538662 GCF_000164805.1 Carlito syrichta | reverse complement strand
CCCCGCCCACCTGCCCAAGTGCCCTAAGGCCGCAATTCCCCGGTCGGTGCCAGCCAGCGGGATGAGCTGCCCCGGGCCACCACCCAGCCCAGACACACTGAAGTCCACACCTCTGCGATTGGAGTTTAATTTCCGTAAGAAAAGCCTTGCTTTTAGCCCTGGGCGAAAGACGGTGTTACCAAAACAAGAACTTTCCTACTTCGTAGTTGCGGTGCCGTGATAGGCGAATTGCTGGTCTCTCTGAACCGGTTACCCTTTGTAAAATGTGTGTAAAATCAAGATTGTGAAGCCCCAAGAAATGTGAGGCACTTTTTATTATTCTTTATATTGTATTATTAAGCAAAAATAATTAGTCTGGAATTCCTGCGGGGGGTTTCATAGCATCATCTACGAGCTATGAATGCTTGAGCAGGTAAAATTTTGAGCCTCACTTCTTGTCTCTGCAAAATGAATTTCCAGAAATAAACGCGTGAAACTCTAAATAAAAAGCTCTAGACAATTGGAACTGGCAACCAATTCCTGATGAAAACCCCAAGTGCAAAAAAAAAGCTTCAGACAAGGTAAATTGTTGTTGATGGCATTTTTGATGCTATATTAAATATTAGTAGGAATCTTTTATAATTGTTACCACTAATAAGACAAGACAGCAAAGCAGTGATTCAAACCTTAGCTCTGAGGCCTAGGGAGGAATATCACTTGAAGCCAGGAGGTTCAGGCTACAGTATGCTAAGATCAAGTCCAGCCTGGGTGACTGGGTGACACAGAGAGACCCCCATCTCTAAAAAAAAAAAAGCAATATAAATTAAAACCTGGATTGGAATCTGGGCTTCACCAATTACTAGCTCCAGGAGCCCAGGCAAGAAAAACTTTTCCAGGGCCACAATTCCTCATTTGAAAAACAGAGCTGAAAATAAGTCCCTTCCCCACCATGAGGATTAAATGAGTAGCGATTAATACATTGCCTGGTACATGGTCTCTTTCCCTCCCAGGAGAATCCATTCAATGCTTCTGAGCCTCCTTGTCCTCTCAGTAAAATGGAAGCTCACAATTGCTGTCCTGAGTTTGGAAGATAATTAATGCTCTGTAAATGGGAGCTGATAAGTAAAGCCAAGGGGACTTGAGGGACCCAATATAAGGACAGATCCAGGAGGACCAGGGTTATGAAGTTTGGGAAGTAAACAATCCCAAATCCTAAATGCTGGATTCAAGGCAGTAATGATTGCCAACAAAGTGAGGGAAGTCAAGTAATTTTTTTTTAAAAGCTTTGTTTTTAAAATAAAAAGTAACATAAGTTAGCTGAAGTCAAATCTCCTTCCTTATTTTGGGGCTCAGAAACCCATACCCCAAAATATGCCACTTTGACATGCTGAATTGGAGAAGACTCAAAGTCTCTCCCAAAGCACAACACCTTTATCTGCCTTTATCTGACCCACCAAGAAGTTATTTTTTTTTCTCTCTAAGACCAAGATTATAACAGACCCTTTCACAAAATAATGTACAAATTAATCTGTGTCCTGACGCAGTCATTCTCCCTAGAAATTCTTTATTAAAGCCCCTCAGCAGAATTCTTCTCCCCCATCCTATAACCTGTTTTGCTAGGATGGAATATAAGTTTTTAAACCCCACTGAGGGGTGGGTAATCACTCTATGATTCTCCCAATGTACCCATTAATAAAAATTTGTATGCCTTTTTCTCCAACTAATCTGCATTTTGTGAGTTAATTTTTCAGTGAAACTTCAGGGTGCCAAGGCCCCTACACTTAACATGATTTTTAGCATTTCACTGTATGGTGGACCAATCATGTGCTTAACCAACCCCTACTGTTGGACATAAATACTGCGGCCAGTATTTCATTACTTTAAGGAATATGAGCAAGCAACAAATATCCTTAGCCAAAATGCGCCATAAACATCCATGGTTATTTCTTTAAGCCAGGTTTCAAAGAGTTGAATTTCTACATCAGTAGGATGTAGAGTATTTCAAGCCTCTTCTGATACATTAATAATCTGTATACATATACACACACACATACATATACATATATACTATAAATACATATATACACTTACACATTTATACACATACCTGTATATACATTTACAGACACACAAATATATACATACACCCACACACACACTTATATACAGATTGCCTTCCCAGCAAAATCACAGTGAATGATAATGCTAGTTTTCTAAAACAATTAATAAATTTTACAATTTTTAAAACTCATTGCCAATTTTATAAGTTAAAAACCAGTATTAGACCAGGTGTGGTGGCTCATACCTATAATCCCAGCACTTTGGGAGGCCAAGGTGAGAGGATTGCCTGAGCCCACTGGTTCGAGACCAGCTTACGCAACTTGGTGAGACCTTATCTCTACAATAAATCAAAAAATTAGGCCATGCTCAGTGGCTTAGCCTGTAATCCTAGCACTTTGGGAGGCCGAGGTGAGTGGACTGCCTGAGCCTGTGGATTCGAGACCAGCAAGGGCAGCTTGGCAAGACCTCAACTCTACAAGTAAAAAAAAATATTAGCTGGGCGTGGTGGCACATGCCTGTTGTTCCAACTACTTGGAAGGCCGAGGTCAAGACTACAGTGACCGTTGAGTGTGCTACTGCACTCCAGCCTGGGCAACAGAGTGATACTCCAACTCAAAAAAAAAAAAAAAAAAGAATGATAAAGGGAGTTCTTCAGGTTGAAATGAAAGGATGCTAGATAGTAACCTGCAGCAGTATGAGATGCCAAGATCTCTAGTAAAGATAAATACATGGTCAAATATAAAACCCAATATCATTGTAATTTTGGTTTGTAACTACACTTTTTATTTTCAATAGGACTTAAAGACAAATGCACTTTAAAAATTATGAAATTTATATATATTATTGGGTATACAATGTATGCAAATATAATTTGTGATATCAATAGCATGAAAGGGAGTACAGAACTGTAGTAGTAGGATTTTTGTTTGTAATTGTAGTTAAGTTGGTATCAATTCAAATTAGATTGTTATAACTTTAAGATGTTATGTGTAATCCTCATGGCAACTACAAAGAAAATATCTATAGAATATACAGAAAAGTATAGTATATGAGAAGGGAATCATTACAGAAAATCAACTGAACACAAAAGAAGGCAGTAATGTTAGAAATTTGTGTCATTTCCAATCAACAAACTTATGGTAATTTGTTAACAGTAGTAACAGAAAATGAATACAAAGGGATAAAGGGTTAAAAAACAGATTAAGCCGGGCTCGGTGGCTCAGCCTGTAATCCTGCACTTTGGGAGGCTGAGGTGAGTGGATTGCCTGAGCCCGCGGGTTCGAGCCCCGCCTGGGCAGCGAGACTTCATCTCTACAATAAATCAAAAAATCAGCTGGGCATGTAGCGCATGCCTGTAATTCCGGCTACTTGGAAGGCTGAGGCAGAAGGATCGCCGGAGCCCAGCAGGTCGAGTCTGTGGTGGCCGGGAGCGGCCACTGCACTCCAGTCTGGGTGACTGAGTGAGACTCCAACTCAAAAAAAACAAAACAAAAACAAAAAAAACACAGATTAAGCAGGACATAGTGGCTCATGCCTGTAATCTCAGCACTCTGGAAGGCTGAGGAAGGAAAATTGCTTGGGCCCAGGAATTTCAGACTACCTTGGGCAACATAGTAAGACCTCATCACTACAAAGAAAAAAAAAAGCTAGGCATGGTGACACACACCTGCTACTTTAGAGGCTAAGAAAGAAGGATCACTTGAGGGCAGGAAGTTGAGGCTGCAGTGAGTCGGGATCATGCCACTGTACTCCAATCTGGGCAACAGAGTGAGACCCTGTCTCAAAATAACAACAGCAATAACAACAAAAAGTCAACAATAGAGTAACAGTCAGAAGGGAAAAAAGGGAGTTATTCTAAGACCCTTTAATTTATCAAGTGGGTATGAAGCCAGCTCATAGCTACTTACAAGCCACTTCTGCACAGATCTTCCCAACTTTGCATTTAATAATGGTAGCTTGATATTAGCCATAGTGGGAGTACTTACAACACCACAGAAGGTGGCAAATTCTACAAATTGGACTTAAAATTCTTTTTGTTAATATCACTTCTTTTTTGAGAGAGAGAGAGAGAAAACATGTTCATGTTGTAATTCCTGGAGTAATCACTCAAAGTATTATAGCCTTAACCCTAATTTTTAAACTAAACTGGGGGTGGGGAGAAGGCATGAAAGAAATACCAAATATATCCAAAAGAGGACAAGAGAAAAATTAACATGAAACAGGTAGTAAAATAAAAGGCACAAAATAAGATATTATAAATCAAAACACACAGTAATTACAATCATAAACCTGTACAGGAACGTGCCAGTACAGCTACTTGGAATGCTGAGGTGGGAGGCTCACTTGAGCCCAGGAGTTCGAGAGTATAGTGCCCTTGATCATGCCTGTGAATCACCGCTGCACTCTAATCTGGGCAACACAGAAAGACCCTACCTCTACAAAAAGAAAAAAAGGCACAAAATATGATGATAGCAGGCCGAGCACAATGGCTCATGCCTATAATCTCAGCACTTTAGGAGGCTAAGGTGAGAGGACTGCCTGAGCCCATAGGTTCAAGACCAGTCTGGGCAACTTGGTAAGACCTCATCTCTACAATAAATCCAGAAAAATTAGCAGGTGATGGCACATGTCTGTAGTTCCAGCTACTTGGAAGGCTGAGGCAGAAAGTTCACCTGAGCCCAGCAGGCAGAGGCTGCAGTAGCCATGAGCTTGCCACCACACTCCAGCCTGGGCGACAGAATGAGACTCCAACTCAAAAAAAAAGAAAAAAAAAGAAAAATTAAACAAACACATAATTAACATTCAGTCCTTTAGTCCACCAATTTTGGGTATATACACAAAATAACTGAAAGTCACACACACTCAAACAGCTATTTTTACACCAGTGTTCATGGCAGTATTATGCACAGTCATCAAAAGGTGCAAACAATCCAAAGGTGTCTATCAATGGATGAATGAATAAACAAAATGTGGTATATACAAACAATGGACTATTATTCAGACACAGCTCAAAAGAACTATCACAAGAAGCTGAAAACAAAGGGATAGAAAAATACAAGATAGGCAGGCTGAGCACAGTGTCTCATACCTGTAATCCCAGCACTTCGGGAGGCTGAGGCAAAAGGATTTTGCCTGGACAACTTGGCGAGACCTCATCTCTACAATAAATCAAAAAATCAGCCAGGTGTGGTGGCGCATGCCTGTGTTTCCAGCTACTTGGAAGGCTGAGGCAGAAGGATCACCTGAGCCCAGCAGGTCGAGGCTGCGGTGGCCGGGAGCAGCCACTGCAATCC
>NW_007247007.1:527756-533225 GCF_000164805.1 Carlito syrichta | reverse complement strand
AAAAAAAAAAAAAAAAAAAAGATGAGGTCTCACCAAGTTACCCAGGCTGGTCTCAAACCCCCTGGGCTTAGGCAATCCTCTCATCTCAGCCTCCCAAAGTGCTGGGATTACAGGCTTGAGCCACTGTGCCTGGCCTATAAATTTCAATTTTTTAATTGCTTGTTTTCTATTTCACTAATTTCTGTTGATACTTTAATTTCTTTAATTCTACATATTTTGATTAAAAAAAAAATTTTTTTTTGAGTCAGTGTCTAACTCTGTCACCCAGACTGGAATGTAGTGGCATGATTCCAGCTACCACTTGGACCTGCTGGGCTCAGGTGATGCTTCTGTCTCATCCTTCCAAGTACCTGGGACTACAGGCACACACCACCTTGCCCGGCTAAATTTTTTTTACTTGTTGTAGAGATGAGGTCTCACCATGTTGCCCAGGCTGGTCTTGAACTCCTGGGACTAGGCAATCCTCTCATCTCAGTCTCCTAAAGTGCTGTGAACCACTGCGCCCAGTCTCAGTATCTTTCCATATGCTTGTTGGCCATTTGTATATCTTCTTGGAAGGAATGTCTACTCAGATCTTTTGCTCATTTTAAAATCAGATTTTTTGTCTGGATGAGGTGGTTCATGCCTGTAATCCCAGCACATTGGGAGGCCAAGGTGAGTCGATTGCCTGAGCCTACAGCCTGAGCAACTTGGCGAGACCTCATCTCTACGATAAAAAAATAAATCAGCTGGGCATGGTGGCACATGCCTGTAGTTCCAGCTACTTGGAAGACTGAGGCAGAAGAATCCCTGAGCCCAGCAGGTCGAGGCTGCAGTGGCCGTAAGCATGCCACTGCATTCCAACCTGGGCGACAGAGTGAGACTCCAACTCAAAAAAGAAAGAGATTTTTTTTCTTTTTCTTTTAGAGATGAGGTCTTGCCAAATTTCCCAGGCTGGTTTTGAACCCCAGGATTCAGGCAATCTTCTCGCCTCTGCCTCCCAAAGTGCTAAGATTACAGGCATGAGCCACTGTGCCCGGCCAAGAGTTAAAAGATTTTTAAAGCAAAAACCTTAAATAAGTAAATAAATAAAGCAAAAATCTTTATTCTTTGATAGAGAAGACATTTCTTTTTTTCTTTTCTTTTCTTTCTTTTTTTTTTTGAGTTGGAGTTTTACTCCATCACCCAGGCTGGAGTGCAGTAGCACACTCACGGCCACCACAGACTCAACCTACTGGGCTCAGGTGAACCTTCTGCCTCAGCCTTCCAAGTAGCTGGAACTACAGGCACTTGCCACCACGCCCGGTAAATTTTTGATTTATTGTAAAGATGAGATCTTGCCAAGTTGCCCAGGTTGGTCTCAAACCCATGGGCTCAGGTAATGCTCTCCCCTCAGTTTCCTGAAGTGCTGGGATTACAGGCTTGAGGCACTGCGCCCAGCTATCAACTGTATTTTCTAATCTAACTCGTGTGCAATTCTTTGCATCTTTCACACGTCACTGGATTGCATAATCCCACCCCGGCAGGTCTGACCTAACATTTGAAGGCTCTGCTGGGATATATTTTTAACCTAACAGAACCAAAAATCAAAACTTCTATCTTACCAAGAACAAATTAATACAGACAAAATAACAAAAACAAAAATATCTCAACATAGGGGAACAAAATTTAGAAAGACTAATATTCATAATTTGCTTTTAATTGTAACCAACTTAATCACATACAAAACTCCTTTCATAAATTCCTCTTCATGAATCTTATCACAATTTACAGACCACCTACAACATGCTGGAGCTTGCCAGGTGGGGTGGCTCACACCTGTAATCCCAGCACTTTGGGAGGTGGAGGCCAGAGGACTGCCTGAGCCGAGGGGTTCGACACTAGCCTGGGCAACTTGGTAAGACCATGTTGCTCAATAAATCAAAAAAATTAGCTGGTCACGGTGGTGCATGCCTATGGGTTCAGTCACTTGGAAGGCTGAGGCAGAAGGATCACCTGAACCCAGCAGGTCAAGGCTACAGTGGCCGTGAGTGTGCCACTGCACTCCAGCCTGGGCGATAGAGTGAGACTCCAACTCAAAAAAAAAAAAAAAAAAAGAAAAGAAAAGAAAAAGAATGACTTAAAGCTACTGGAGTCAAACAAAGACAGGCAGAAGCTGGAAGCAAGTCTACTCTTGGAATGGACTACCTAGGGTGAGGTTTGTGCATTGCTGGCTCTTTGTTTTCTGTGTTTCCACTTCTGCAGGGAAGCTGAAAGCTGATCTATGCCAGATATATGCCCAGAATGGCAGCCTATGGAAAGCTGAGGGGAAATCTGGGAAAGGTCACTGTCAAAGGAGTCGATTCCCAAACTATACAATATAAAGCCCACCCAGATCCATCCTCAATGGATGGCTGAAACCAGGGGCCCGTACTCTATAGTAGCACTGAGTTGAGTTACTGGAGGGCAGCCTGGAGAGCCAGCCTTTTATAAATAAATAAACACACACACACACACACACACACACACACACACACACACAGACACACACACACACACATTTAAGTTTTAAAACAAAGTTGAGTAATGAACATTTGTATAGCTAACCCTGAATTGTACCCCACATCTTTAAAATAAAAAATGAAAAGCTAAAAAAACTCAAATAAAACAAAGTTTATTAGAGAAAGTAGAAAAGAAAGTGTGACATGCCAGAGCTGGAATGGGCAAAAGAAAACCATCCAGATATGTTTTGTACGTTTTTGGAGACGGGGTCTTGCTATATTGCCTAGGCTGCCCTTGAATTCTAAGGCACAAGTGATCCTCCTATATCAACCTCCCAAGTAGCTAGTAATAGAGAAACCCACTATTGTTTGTCCGTGTTGCCAAAACCCTTAAAGAAAGGCATAAGGAACATTCCAGCTGGCCTACAGGTACCAACATTCCTGAGAATTGGCATAGGAAAAGCATTTTCCCTAATATCCTATATATTCCCCATTAAGTCACTTCAAATAATTTTTTTTTTCCCACCTACACCCCTTCAAAGAATTCTTTTTTTTTTTTTTTGAGTTGGAGTCTCACTCGGTTGCCCAGACTGGAGTGCAGTGGCCCCTGGCCACCGCAGCCTCGCCTGCTGGGCTCCGGCAATCCTTCTGCCTCAGCCTTCCGAGTAGCCGGAATTACAGGCATGTGCTATCACGCCCGGCTGATTTTTTGATTTATTGTAGAGATGAGGTCTCGCTGCCCAGGCGGGTCTTGAACCCACGGTCTCAGGCAATCCACTCACCTCAGCCTCCCAAAGGCGCAGGATTACAGGCTGAGCCACCAAGCCGACTCAAAGAATTCTTAACCCCCTGCAGACTCTGCACACTCAACTGAGAGAAATGAATCCTTATTCACTCCCTTTTACCAGTAGTCTTAGATTTGAAAATATAGCAACCAAGTAACCATAAGCCTTGTAATTTATGTAACATATTGTACATTAGAACTACTAATTAACAATATGTTGCTGTGAATAATGTTTTACTTTATAATAGGATTTGTTAACTCCCCTTCTCCATGGCAAACTTGATCAACTTCTCAGTTTGGTGTTACTGATAAAATGAGCTACCTTTTGGTAACCGGCATCAGGAAATGTGGACCATAAATGTTACTATTGACAAAATGCAACTGTAACTTAAGTTCTATACAATGCTCTGTCAGTCACATAGTCGATGTATAGGTACCAGCAACCCTAAACTTATAAAAACAGACTGTGGAATTCAAGGAGCAAGCTGACTGGTTCCAAAATGCCAGGTGCCAGGTTCTGTCTCCCTGAATTCTAAATTCAGAAATAAACTTCTTTCTACCAGGTCTCTGCCTCTAGATTTATTGATGTCGACAAATAGCAGCTGAGCATTTACTGGGACCGTAACACTAGGACTATAGGCACGCGCCACCATGCCAAGCTCTGAATATTTGAAACATCCAGTCCGTGTGGACTGTTTGCATGTTTACAGCAAGAATAAATTCATGTAGCACTTAGATAATTAAAACTGCACATCTATCTCTGTCCCCTCACACCTTCCCCCAGGTAACCATAGTAACAGCTTATTAGGTACCTTCCATACCTTTCTCTTGATCAAACAGGCATACAAAAGCACAGAGAATTTTGATGTTCTTGTTTGCTCTTTATTTCTTTAAAAACTTGAATCATACTATATAATATTGCACACTAACTTTACCTTGCTATTTAACACATGACAAACTCCCTTCTCATCCACAGATATAGATCTAATTCGCTTTTCCCCCTGCTTTTTATAACTTTCAATGCACTTACTGATTTACAAAGAACGTAACCATTTCAAAGCTCTATGATTATAACAGGAAGAGTTAACAATTACCAAACATAAAGAACAATCTTTTCCTCTTAACTGTCTCTCTCTGTCAGATGATGAGGTTACATAATCAAAACTGTCTTTCTCATTCATATTCATTCATTCGATAGCAGTCAAAGACTGCCATACTGGGGATAAAGATGGTCCCTGCTCTCTAGAAGTCAACAGACTTCTAAGCAGGGAACTAAACCTTAATAAAGTATTTCACAAACATATGAAGACAAGTAAATGAAAAAGAACAGTCTATTCAGTCAGTGATGCTGGGATAACTGGATAGCCACATATAAAAAGATACATTTAGGATGGGCTCGGTGGCTCAGTCTGTAATCCCAGCACTTTGGGAGGCCAAGGCGAGAGGATTGCCTGAGCCCGGGGGCTCAAAATCAGCCTGGGCAACTTGGTGAGACCTCGTCTCTACAATTAAATAAATAAATAAAATTAGCCAGGTGTGGTAGCATGCACCTATAATTCTGGCTACTTGGAAGGTTGAGGTGGAAGGATCACCAGAGCCCAGTAGGTCGATGCTGGGGTGGCTGTGAGTATGCTGGGCAACGGAGTGAGACTCTGACTCAAAAAAAAAAAAAAAAAAGAGATACATTTAGACTCTTATACCATACATGCAAATTAACTCAAACTGGGTCATATACCTAAATACAAGAAGTAAAATTATAAAATCTCAAAAGAAAATTTTTATGATCTTGAGTTAGGCAAAAATTTTCTTGTATACAATAGCAAGAATTGATAAATTGAACTTCATCAAAATAAAAAATATTTGTGCTTCAAAAGACACCAGATGAAAAGAAAAATCACAGATTGCTGGAAAACATCTGCAAATCATACCACTTCATACTCACTAGAATGATTATAATAAAAAACATAGACAGTAGCAAGTGTTGACAAGTATGTGGAGAAATAGGAACCTTTTCAAACTGCTGGTGGATATGTAAATGGTATAGCCAGTTTGGAAAATAATCTGGCAGATGTGCAGTATACACACTGGAAAGTAAGAAGTCAGATTAGCTGGGCTCGGTGGCTCAGCCTGTAATCCCGCGCCTTTGGGAGGTTGAGGTGAGTGGATTGCCTGAGCCCACGGGTTCAAGACCCGCCTGGGCAGTGAGACCTCATCTCTACAATAAAT
>NW_007247007.1:476509-527576 GCF_000164805.1 Carlito syrichta | reverse complement strand
CAACTCAAAAAAAAAAAAAAAAAAAGAAGTCAGATTATACTTGTTCACAGATGACATGATACTATATTGAGAAAAACCTTAATAGTCCACCCAAAGGGTTGGAAGTATTGGTTCATCTATAATCCCAGTGCTTTGGGAGGCCAAGGTAGGAGGATTACTTGAGGCCAGGCAGTTGAGACCAGCCTGGGCAAGATAGAGAGAGACCCTGTCTCTATAAAAAAAACTTAACAATTAGCCAGGCATGGTGGTACATGCCTGTAATCCTAGCTACTAATAAGGCTGAGACAGGAGAATGGCTTGAACCTAGGAGTTGGAGGCTGCAGTGAGCTATGATCACGCCACTGCACTCTAGCCTGGGTGACAGAGCAGCACCTTGTCTTTAAAAAAAAAAAAAAGGCTGTGCACAGTAATTCATACCTATAATCCCAGCACTTTGGGAGGCCGAAGTGGGAGCACTGCTTGAGCCCAGGAGTTCAAAGCCAGCCTGGGCAATATAGTAAGACCTTGTCTCTACCAAAAAGCCAAAGAATTAGCTGGGCGTGGTGGTGCATGCCTGTAGTTCCAGCTACTTGGGAGACTGAGGCTAAAGGATTGCCTGAGCCCAAGAAATGGAGGCTACCTGCCACTGCAGGTAGCCTGGATGACAGAGTGAGACCCCACCTCAAAAAATAAGAAAGAAGAAAAAAGTCCATCAAAACACATTAGAACTGATAAATGAATTCAGTAAAGTGGTTGCAGGATACAAAATCAACAAACAAAAGTCAGGAGCATTTTCTATACATTAGCACTGAACAATCTGAAAACAGAAATCAAGAAAGAAATCCCATCTACAATAATAACCAAAAAAAAAAAAAACCAAACAAACAAAAACACCACCTAGGAATAAATTTAACCAAATAAATAGAAGATCTCTATAATGAAAACTATAAATCACTGATGAAAGAAATTAAAGAGGACACACAAAAAATGGAAAAACAGTCCAAGCCCATGGATAAGAGAAACCAACATTGTTAAAATGTCCATCCAAGGCAGGTTGTGGTGGCTCCTGCCTATAATCCCTGCACTTTGGGAGGTTGAGGTGAGAATATTGCCTGAGCCCACAGGTTTGAGATCAGCCTGGGCACCTTGGCGAGACCTCATTCTACAATAAATAAAAATATTAGTTGGGTATGGTGGCACATGCCTGTAGTTCCAGCTACTTGGAAGGTTGAGGCAGAAGGATAATCTGAGCCCAGAAGGTTGAGGCTGTGGTGGCCGTGAGTGTGCCACTGCACTCCAGCCTGGGCAACAGAGTGAGACTCCAACTAAAAAAAAAAAAAAATCCATCCATACTACCCAAAGTGATCTACAGATTCAGTGCAATCACTATGAAAATGCCAATGACATTCTTCACAGAAATACAGAAAACAATTCATATGGAACCACCAACAACTCTGAATATCAAAGCAATCATAAGGAAAAAGAGCAAAGCTAGAGACATCATACTACTAAACTTCTAAATATATTACAAGGCTATAGTAACCAAGGCAGCATGGTAGTGGCATAAAAACAGACACAGACCAATGGAATGGAATGCAGAACTCAGATATAAATCCATGTATATTCTCAGCCTTGTTTTTGACAAAGGTGACAAGAACATACACTGGATAAGTGTCAGTCTTGTCAATAAATGGTACCGGGAAAACTGGACATCCATATGCAGAAGAATGATACTATATTCCTAACTTTTACCATATATAAGGACAAATAAAAAATGGATTTAAGACTTAAATATGAAACCTGAAACTATGAAACTACAAAAGAAAATATGAGGGAAATGCTTCAAGACATTGGTCTGGGCAAAGATTTTTCTTGGGTAAGATCTCAAAAGCAGGCTGGGCATGGTGGCTCATGCCTATAATCTCAGCACTTTGGGAGGCAGAGGTGAGAGGATTACCTGAGCCCAGGGATTTGAGACCAGTCTGGGCAACTTGGCAAGACCTCGTTTCTACAATAAATCAAAAAATAGCTAGGTATGATGGTGAGTGCCTGTGGTTCTAGCTACTTGGAAGAGTGAGGTGGAAGGATCACCTGAGCCCAGCAGGTGCAAGCTGCGGTGGCCATGAGTGTGCCACTACACTCCAGTCTGGATGACAGAGTGAGGCTCCAACTCCAAAAAAAAAAGACCTCAAAAAACACAGGTAACAAAAGCAAACTGGATAAATGATATTACATCAAGAAACAACTGAGTAAGGATACAACCTATAGGAGAACATATTTGCAAACAATTATTTTTCTTTGAGTCAGAGTCTCACTCTGTTATCCAGGTTGAAGTGCAGTGGCATACTCATGGCCACTGCAGTCTCAACCTGCTGGGCTCAGGCAATCCTTCTGCTTCAGCCTTCTAGCTAGAACTTCAGGTATGTACCACCACGCCCAGCTAAATTTTTTTAATTTATTGTAGAGACGACAGATTACCATGTTGCCCAGGCTGGTCTCGAACCCATGGGCTCAGCTAATCCTCTTGCCTCTGCCTCCCAAAGTGCTGGGATTACAGGTGAGAGCCACTGCCCCTGGCTGCAAACAGTTTGGCAGGCCTGTAAAATGTTAAATATTTTAAGGTGTGACCCGATAATATCATAAGTATCTACCCAGGAGAAATAAAAACATGTTCACACAAATACTTGTTTGTGATTGCTCAAAGCATCATTATGCCTAATAACCAAATAGTGGAATCAATCTAAATACCTAGGAACTGGTGAATGGATAAATACAATGAGATATATCCATACAATGGAATACTATTAGACAATTAAAAGAAACAAAGTGTTGATTCATGGAACTATCAACATTGTTGAACTTCAAGAACAGTATGCTAAGTGCTGTGATATGAATGTATTCCCCAAAACCCATGTGTTGGAAACTTAATCCCCAATGCAATAGTGTTGGGAGGTAGGGCTTTTGGGGAGCTGTTTAGGGCATGAGGGCTATGCCCTCACTAAAGGATTAATGCCATTATAAAAAGGTTTCACAGCAGTGAGTTCGCTCTCTTCTGCTCTTCTGTTATGGGAGGACACAGAGCACATCACTTTTTGTCCTTCGGCCTTCTACCAGGTATGGATGCATTAAGACTTTCACCAGCCGTGCAGAGTGGCCTGCACCTGTAGTCCCAGCTACTCAAGAGGCTGAGGTGGGAGGATCACTTGAGCTCAGGAGTCCAAGTCCAGCCTGGGCAACACAGTGAGATCCCATCTCTAAAAAAAATAGATAAATAGTCAAGTAAAACACTGCAAAAGAAGGCCCTCACCAGACGCCAGATGGCAGTGCCTTGATCTTGGACTTTCTAACCAACAAAACTGTGAGAAAAAATTTGTTTTTTATAAACTGTCCAGCCTCGAGTATTCTGTTACATCAGCATAAAACAAACTAAGGCCTAGTAAAAAGAGCCAGACATAGGAGATCACATGTTGCATAATTCTCTTTATATGAAATGACCAGAAAAATCAAATCCAAAGAGAAAGAAAGCAAAGGCCTGGGTCTGGGGGTTAGAGTATAAATTAACTGCAAACAGGCATGAGAAATCTTTGAAGGATGATGGAAGTGTCCTAATCTCATATTGTAGTGAAGTTTGCACAAGTCCAAATTCACTAAAAATTGCTGAATTAATATTTAAGATAGATAAATTTTATGGTATATAAATAAAGTTTTTTTAAATTTTTTTGAGTTGGAGTCTCACTCTGTTGCCCAGGCTGGAGTGCAGTGGCATATTTATGCCACTGCAGCCTTAACCTGCTGGGCTCAGGAGATCCTTCCATCTCAGCCTTCTAAGTAGCTGGAACTATAGGTGCGTGCTACCACACCTGGCTTATTTTTTTATTTATTGTAGAGATGAGGTCTCAAGTTGCCCAAGCTGGCCTTAAACCCCTGAGCTCAGGCAATCATCTCGCCTTGGCCTCTCAAAGTGCCGGGATTACAGGCTTGAGCCACCACAGCCAGCTAAATAAAACTATTTTTAAAAATTCAAGCCAGGCATGGTGGCTCACACCTGTAATCCAAGCACTTTGGGAGTCTAAGTGGGAGGATCACTTGAAGTCAAAGGTTCAAGACCAACCTGGGCAACATAGTGAGACCTCATCTTTAAAAAAAAAAATTTAGTTAGGGTGGTGCACGCTTGTAATCCTAGTTACTTGGGAGGCTGAGGTGGAAGGATCATTTGAACCCAGGAGTTGGAGGTTGCAGTGAACTACAACTGTACCACTACACTCTGGACACATGACAAAGTAAGACCTTGTTACCTTGTTGCCTTGTTCTTCAATCACATATAACTCACTCACGTATAACCACACTGTTCTATTGTAGTTTTGGAGCAAGTTTTGAAACCAGAAAGTGTAAGTCCTCCAGCTTTGTTCTTTTTGAAAACTATTTTGAGCAGGATCTCTTGAAATTTTATCTGAATTTTAGGAAAGGTTTTTCAATTTCTGCTAAACCATTATTGAGATTTTGATAGGAATTGCATTGTATTTGGAGCTCACATTGGGTAATAGTGACATCTTAGCAATATTAACTCATCTAATTCACGAACATAGGATGTCTTTCCTTTTATGTATTTATTCTTCAATATTTTTTAGTAATCTGTAAGACTCCCTAATGGGAAGAATGCTAAACTATTTCTTGCAGGACCAGTCTAGTGGTAACAAACTCCCTCAGGTTTTTTGTTTTTTTAAATCTGTGAATGTCTTAATTACTTTTTGAGTCAGATTCTCATTCTGATATGCTCTCAGCCACCACTGCCTCAGCCTGCTGGGCTCAGGTGATCCTTCCGTCTCAGACTTCAAAGTAGCTGGAACCACAGGCATGCACCACCATGCCTGGCTAATTTTGTCTTGTTTTGTTTTTTGAGTTGGAGTCTCACTCTGTTGCCCAGGCTGGAGTGCAGTGGCATGCTCACGGACACCACAACCTCAACCTGCTGAGCTCAGGCGATCCTTCCGCCTCAGTCTTCCAAGTAGCTGGGACTACAGGCATGCGCCACCATGCCCGGCTAATTTTTTGATTTATTGTAGAGATGAGGTCTTTGCGAAGTTGCCCAGGCTGGTCTCGAACCCATGGACTCAGGCAATCCTCTCAAACTGGCCTCTCAAAGTGCTGGGATTATAGGCATGAGCCACCATGCCCAGCCTAATTTTGTAATTTTATCGTAGAGGTGAAGTCTTGCCAAGTTTCCCAGGCTGATCTCAAACCTCTGGGTTCAGGCAATCCTCTCACCTCTACTTCCCAAAAAGTGGTGGGATTACAGACATGAGCCACTGCATATGGTAAATGTCTTAATTACTTTTAAAGGACAATTTGGCAGGCATAGAACTCTTGGTTGACAATTTTTTCTTTAAGCACTTTGAATACTGCCTGCTGGCCTTAAAAGTTTCTGGTGATAAATCTGCCGATAATCTTATTGAAGACTCCTTGAATTTGATGAATCATTTCCCCCTTCATTCTTTCAAAATTATTTGTTTTGGGCTTTTAAAAGTTTAATTATTTGTGGGTCTCTTTGAGTTCCTCTCATTTGGAGTTCACTGTGCTACTTCAATGTATATATTCATCTTTAATGACATGAGACATTTTCAGCCCTTATTTCTTCAAATAACCTCTCTCTTTTTCTTCTCTCCTGGGACTCCGGCAATGTATATGTTGGTGGGCTTGATAGTGTCTAGCAGGTCCCCTAGGCTCTGTCGGCTTTTCTTCAATCTTTTTTCTTTCTTTCCTTCAGATTTGATAATTTCCACCATCCTATCTTCAAGTTCGCTGATTCACTCTTTTTCCTATTCAAATTTGCCTTTAAATCCCTCTAGTTATTTATTTTATTTGAGTCAGAATCTCATTTTGTCACCCAGTAGCTCACTGCAGTAGCTCACTGCAGCCTTGACCTCCTAGTTGTCGGCAATTCTTCTGCCTCAGTCTCTTGAGTAGCTGGAACTACATATGCACACCACCGCTAGTTTTTTTATTTTTTCATGGAGATGAGGTCTCCCTGTTGCCTAGGCTGGTCTCAAACTCCTGGGCTCAAGCAATACTCTCACCTTGGGCTCCCAAAGAGCTGGAATTACAGGCATAAGCCACCACACCTGGTCAATTTTTTAACTTCAATTATACTTTTCAGCTCCCAAATTATTTTTTGGTTCCTTTTTAGTTTTTCTATCTCTTTACTGATATTGCTATTTGTTCATACATTTTTTAAAAACTTTCTCTTAGGTTGTTTTTTTTTTTTGAGTAGGAGTCTTACTCTGTTGCCCAGGCCGGAGTGTAGTAGTATGCTCACAGCCACTGCAACCTCAACCTGCTGGACTCAGGTGATCCTTCTGCCTCAGCCTTCCAAGTAGCTTGAACTACAGTGCATGCCACTATGCCTGGCTAATCTGTTGATTTATTGTAGACACAAGATCTTGTCAAATTGCTCAAGATTTGAACTCAAGCAATTCTCTCGCCTCTGCTTCCCACAGTGCTGGGGTTACAGGCATGAGCCATCACACCTGGCTATCTTTTAATTCTCTAAACACTATTTTAAAGTCTTTGTGCAGTAGATCTACCTTGAGGTCTTCTTCAGAAACAGTTACCACTGTCTGTCCTTAAACAGGTCATATTTTCCTTTTTGTTTGTATGCCTTATTTTGTTGAATTAATAATTTGGTAAATCTGAAACTCAGATTATCCCCCTTCCCCAGAATATACTGTTTTTTGTTATTGTGTTTGATTGTTGTAGGCTGCCTCTGTGCTGAGGATGAGCCTGAAATATAAACTGAAGGTCTTTACAGGTCTTTTCTGAGTCTGTGCCTTTCTCTGGGTATTTGTGTTTACTTACTAACTTTCCCACTGAGTTTGTTTTTTTAATATACTCTTTTTAAATGTCTAGCTCCCAAGAGGAAAAAGAGAAAAATGAATGGGGGGGGGGGAAGGCACTAGACCTTTAAGTCCCTCACACAACAACTTCAACAGAGGGAAAGGGGCTTGCAACAAAGAAAGGGATGTGCATCTGCAAGCCAAGAAGAGAGGCTTCAGAACAAACCAAATCTGTTAATATCTTGGTCTTGGACTTCTACCTTCCAAAACCGTGAGAAAATAAAGTTCTGTTGCTTAAGCAGCCCAGTATATGGTATTTTTTATGACAGACCTAGCATATAATTACAGGTTCCTTTAGCTCAAGGTTTGTCATGAAGTTGCAGTCAAGATGTCAGCCAGGATCACCTTAAGGCCTTACTGAAGAATAATCCAAACATGTTTGTTTGCAGGTTACCGTGTCTTGTAGGCTGTTGGACTGAGGGCCCCAGTTTCTCACTGACTGTTGCTAGGAGGTCTCCCTCATTTCCTTGCCACATGAACCTCCACAGGGTATCTCTCAATAAGGAAGCTGGTTTCCATCAGAACAAATAAGTCAAGGGAACAAGAGAGAGAGAATGAGAGAGCCTGTGCAAGATGGAAGCTAGACTGTTGCTTACTCTAATCTCAGAAAAAGCATCCCATCATCTTTTCTGTTCATTAGAAGTGTTCCTGGTGGGCATGGTGGCACACACCTGTAATCCCAATACTTTAGGAGACAGAGGCGAGAGGATTGCCTGAGCTCAGGGGTTTCAGGCCTGCCTGGGCAACCTGGTGAAACCTCATCTGTACAATAAATAAAAAAATTAGCCAGGCATGGTGGCATGTGCCTGTGGTTCCAGTTACTTGGAAGGCTGAGGTGGAAGGATCACCTGAGGCCAGGAGGTCAAGACTGCAGTGGCCATGAGTGAGCCACTGCACTCCAGCCTGGCAGAGTAAGACTCCAACTCAAAAAAAGAAATGTTCCTAAACCCAGCCCACATTCAAGAGGAGGAGATTACACAAAGGTGTTAATATTAGGAGACTGGGATCACTGAGTGCCATCTAAGAGGCTACCTACAACAAACTCTCAATAGCCAATTTGAGCAACAATTTGAGCAACAGAATAATAATAGTTATATATTAAAATCCATAGAATACAATATCGATGAGTCTATACTGATATAAACAAAATAATTTTTAAAAATAAGAGAAAAAGGGCAGCTCTTCTTCATAGTATCCCATTTAATAAATGTAGAAAGAGAAACAGAAACAGAAAATTATCATTTGACCAGGCTGGGCAACATAACAAGACCTCATCTCTACAAAAAAAATAAAAAATATTAGCCAGGTGTAGTGGTGCATGCCCATAGTCCGAGATACTGAGGTAGTAGGACCACTTAAGCCCAGGAGTTGGAGGCTACAGTGAGCTGTAATCATGCCACTGCACTGCAGCCTGGGTAACAGAGTGAGATCCTGAGAAAGAAAGAAAAGAAAAAAGAAAAGAAAAGGAAGAAAGAGTGAGATCCTGATAAAAGAAAGAGTAAGATCCTGATGAAAGAGTGAGATCCTGACAAAAGAAAATAAAAAATAAAAAAATTACCTTTCTAATCCTTTATTATAAACCGGTAAGCATGTTTCCCTGAGATTTGTAAGCTGTTCTAGAAAATTATTGACCCTGAAGAGGGGGATATGGAAACCTTCGACATAGTCAGTTGGTCAGAAGGAAAAGTGCAACCTGAGACTTGCAATTGGCATCTGAAGTGGGGTAGTCTTGTGAAACTGAGACCTTAACCTGTGGGAGTCTGCCTGCACTAACTCTAGTAAGTGACTGTCAGAATTGAATTAAATTGTAGACCAGCTGCTGTCTGGAGAGCTAAATAATTGGTTGATGTGAGGGGGAAAAACATCTTGTTTGTTTATTTGAGTTGGAGTCTCACTCTGTCACCCAGGCTGGAGTACAGTGGTACACTACTCAAGGCCACTGCAACCTTGACCTGCTGGGCTCAGGCAATCCTTCCCCCTCAGCCTTCCAAGTAGCTGGAACCACAGGCACGTGCCACCATGCCCGGCTAATTTTTTATTTGCCTATTTATTATAGAGTCAAGGTCTTGTCAAGTTGCCCAGGTTGGTCTCAAACACCTGGGCTCAGGCAATCCTCTAGCCTCCACCTCCCTAAGAATAGGGATTACAGGCGTGAGCCACCACGTCCAGCTACATCTTATTTATTTGGTCTCACAAATGTTCTGAGTAAAAAGAGTTCAGAATTAGCATAATGATTTCAAGGTGCATCCACTGGTATGTATTGAATTGTGCCCCCAAAAGGATGCTGAAGTACTAACCCCCAGTATCTATGCATGGGATCTTATTTGGAAACCCAAGTATTTGAAGATGATCAGGTTAAGATGAGGTCATTAGGGTCGGTCCTAATTCAATATGATTGAATTACAAAAAGGAAAAATTTGGACATAGACACAGACATGCACAGAGGAAAGTCAATGTGAGAGCACCATGTACAAGTGAAAGAATGAGGCCACCAGGAATTAGGAGAGAAGCATGGAAAAGATTCTCCCACACAACTCTCAGGGGGAATTAACTGTTGATATCTTGATTTCAAACTTAGAGTCTCCAGAACTGTGACACAATAACTGTGACATCTAGTTTGTGGTGGTACCTTGTTACAGTAACCTGAAAAATCTAATACATCAGTACTTCATTCAAAAAAATATACCACCAAAAAAAAGAAAATAAAAGAAAAAAGAGAAAAAGAAAAAAAATACACCATTGTGTGGATATATCACATTTTGTTTATTCATGAACATGTGGGTTGTTTTGACCTTTTGGCTAACAAGAACAATGCTCCTATAAATATTCATGTCCATTTTTCTGTGTGCACATATTTTAATTTCTCGAGTATACCTAAGACCACATTACAAAGTCATATGATTAACTCTAGCTTAACTTCCAGAGGAACTACCAAACTGTTTTCCAAAAATGACTGCACAATTTTACATTGCCACCAGAACGTATGAGGGTACCAGCGTCTCCAAATCCTTGTAAACACTTGTCTGTCCCCTTGATTACAGCCATCCTAGGTGTGAAGTGATAGTTCATTGTGGTTTTGATTTGCATATCCCTAAAGACCAATGGTTTTATAAATGTGCTTGTTTCCCAGTTGTGTATCTTCTTGGAGGAAATATCTACTCTAATATTTTGCTCAGTTCTTAATTAGGTTGTTGTTTATTGAATCATTTATATATTTATATATTCTGGATCCTAAACCTTATGATATGATTTGCAAATATTTTCTCACATTCTGTGAGGTTTTTTTATTACTTTTATTTTATTTTTTGAGTTGGAGTCTCACTCTTGTACCCAGACTGGTGTGCAGTAGCATGCTCACAGCCACCGCAGCCTCGACCTCCTGGCTTAGGCAACTCCTCCGCCTCAGTCTTCCAAGTAGCTGTAACTACAGATGCATGACACCATGCCCGGCTAATTTTTTTGTGTATGATTTATTATAGAGACAAGGTCTCACCAAGTTGCCGAGGTTGTTCTCAAACCCCTGGGGCAGGCAATCCTCTTGCCTCGGCCTCCCAAAGTGCTGGGACTACAGGCTGAGCCACCGCGCCCAGTCAATTTTTTAAATCCCTCTGCTTCAGCCTTCCAAGTAGCTGGAACTACAGGCATGTGCCACCACGCCTGGCTAATTTTTTTATTGTAGACATGAGGTCTTGCCAAGTCTCCCAGGCTGGTCTCAAACCTGTGGGCTCAGGCAATCCTCTCACCTTGGCCTCCCAAAGTGCTGGTACTATAGGTGTGAGCCACTGCACCCAGCTGTTTTTAATTTTTTGAGTAAGGGTCTCACTCTATCACCCAGGCTGGAGTCCGGTGGCACCATCACGGCTCACTGCAGCCTTAAACTCCTAGGCTTAAGCAATCTTCCCTCCTCAGCCTCCTGAGCAGTGAGGACTACAGGTACACACTGCCATGCCTGGCTAATCTTTTAATTTTTTGTAAAGACGAGGTCTCACTATGTTGCCCAGGCTGGTCTCAAACTCCTGGCCTCAAATGAGTCTCCCACCTCAGGCCCCCAAAGTGCTAGAATTACAGGTGTGAGCCAATATGCCTGGTCAAAACTTTTAAATTTTTATAAAGTCAAATGTATTAATTTTGGGAGTGAGGAGGAAACACATCAGTAAGGGTATTTGATCTCAAACCAGGCAAAGTGGGGATCAAAGGGAGGCCCAAACTTTACCTGTACAATGACCACTTGTACACCTAATCCTGAATTGTACTCTACATCTTTAAAATTTTTAAAAAGTATTAATTTTTAAATCTTTTGTGTATTAGTCTTGCAACATTTCTGTACATCTAAAATTATTTCAAAGTTTAAAAATTAAATGTTATGTATAAATATAGTAAAAAGTTTAGAAAACTATGCACTAAATTACCAACAGAGAGTAGGAATGGAATTTTTCAATTTCTTTTTTTTTTTGAGTTGGAGTCTCACTCTGTCACATGCTCCCAGCCACTGCAGTCTTGCCCTGCTGGCTCTGGTGATCCTTCCACCTCAGCCTTCCAAGTAGCCGGAACTACAGGCATGCGCTACCACGCCCGGCTAATTTTTTATTTATTGTAGAGATGAGATCTTGCCAACCCACAGGCTCAGGCAATCCATTTACCTTGGCCTCCCAAAGTGCTGGGATTACAGGTTGAGCCACCGAGCCCGGCCGAATTTTTCATTTTCTATCCTATACAATTCTGTTTCTTTTTTTTCTAGATTATATAAATCACGCAGATTCTTCACAGAAATTTTAAAATTAACATATTAGCAAACCACCATTCAAGAAAAACTATCACAACATATATTCTTTTGAGATTTGACACTTCAAAACCATCATAGATATTCTTACCACACACATAACTATTATATGTTTTTACACAAACATATAAACACGTATAAAAATGTTGAATCACTTGTTTTATGGGGAAAACCATGTAAACCATGTGGGGAGATGGGTGACCCATGCATGTAAACATTGTGGGACTGGCCTCTAGGTTAGGGAGAAGATGGTAAGCTTGGACAATACTATTCAAGGGTCTTGGATGACACCGAATCTAATCCTGTAAGCCATGGGGCTTCTTTGGAGAGTTATGGGCAAAGATGCAGCATGGTAAGATTTACATTTCAGATAGTTCATGAAGTAGTATGGAGAAGAGATTGAGGGGATGGGAGAATGGAAGCCAGGGACATGCCAGGGAGACCACTGAAACGTGTATAATATGTAGTGTATCCTGACTGAGGAAAAACATATAGGTGCCAGAGACAATCCCAGATTACACCTTTGGTCCCAGAATAATTATATTACCGCCCCCTTTCACGCCCTAAAGTGTCTCTGTCTGGAGAACATCGTCGACATACATGCCTCAAAACGTTTGCAGTTCTTCCCTTTACTTTGTGGCATGCACTAACATTTTATTCTATTTCATTTTTCATATTTTATTCTGTTTCATTTTATTAAATGTTGGTTGCGAGCCGGGCCTGGTGGCTCACGCCTGTAATCGCAGCACTTTGGGAGGCGGAGGCGAGAGGATTGCCTGAGTCCAGTGGTTCGAGACCAGACTGGGAAACATGGCGAGACCGCAACTCTACAATAAATAAAAAATTAGCTGAGCGTGGTGGTGCAGGCTTGGAGTTCCAGCTACTTGGAAGGCTGAGGCGGAGGGATCGCCTGAGCCCACCAAGTGGAGGTTGCGGTGAGTGTGAGCGTGCCACACTGCACTCCAACCTGGTAACAGAGACAGACAGACAGACAGACAGACAGACAGACAGACATACATAAAATGTTGGTTGCGACTCATTAAACTGATTTCATCAAACACAAGTTCATGATACACAGTTTGGAAAATTCTGACCTAGACGCCTGCTGGATCTTGGGAAAACAGGAAGGAGACAGAGAATTAAGTTTGGGACGTGTAGTTTAAGACCGTGGCTCTCAACCTTGGCAGTGGTTCAAGATCACCTAAATTCGAGTGAACATGCGGATCTCCATGACTGCATCTAACTCTGTGTAGCTGCGTACATGCATCTATGTGGAAACAGCTGTAACGCATCCGACCACGACGCATAAAAGGGTATGGATACTTACGGAGTTGAGAACCACAACTCTCGTGAGCTATGTGACAGCCTGGGAAGGCGCCCAGCAGGTGGGGACAGGGAGCATGGCGTGTGGCACCCTGCGGGTGCTCAGCGCGTCACTGTGAAACCAACGAGCCCCTCCTCTCCGCCGGCCTCTCCAGGACCTCGCCGGCCAGTGGTCGAAGCCGCAGGGCCAGGGGCGGGTGGCCAGCGTAATCGACCTTAAGGAGAACAGCGGATCCCCCGCTCTGGGTCCGGGCGCGCGGCACTCGGCGACGACAGCCCCCACAGTGCCTTGCGGCGCGCACGCGCAGGCGGCGGTTCCCGGCGTGCAATGCGGCGGCGGCTGAGCCGGCAGCGGGCCGCCTCAGGCAGCCCTGGCCGGGCGGCCCCAGTCCTGTGCGGCGGGGATACGATGGCGGTGAAGCGGATCCAGAAGGTAAGGACTCTGCCGCCCTCCGACTCTTTGGGCGTCCTAAGCGTCCAGGCGCGGGCGGGGGCGCTGCTGCCGCGAAGGGAAAGGCGGCTGAGGCGCCGCGGGTCGCGGAGGCACCTGCCGGGACGGAGGTGGAACCGCCGCCGGCGCAGCCTGAGAAGGGAACTGCCCGAGCACGGGGCGGGGCTGTGGTCACGTGGGCTGCGTCACGCGGGCGGGGCCACGTGAGCCACCTGCGGTCTCCTGGGCGGCTGTCCGCGACAGGTGACTGGTCCCGGAGTAAAGCAGTCTTGCTCTTGAGGGGGATCCAGAAAAGGGCTAAACAGGGTTGTCGAGGATGGAGCTGGGTCCTAAGGGATGAGTAGGAACTCAGCAGGTGGAGAAAAAGGAAACGGGCTTTCCCGGCAACCGGGAGACCGCGAGGGTCGGCTGTTTGGGGGCCGCCGGAAAGGGGACTGGAGGGTGGGGCAGCGGTCAGACTGGGACGGCTCTTAGGGGCAGTGCTGGAAGAATTGGTTTTTATCCTGCAGGTAACAGGAAGTCCTTATGGGGGTATAATGTATTAACTTGAATTTGGAAAATGTATCTCAGAAGAAAGATAAAGTATTTCTAAATTGTGCAACTTTACTGTTTAACATTTTAGCATACCTACTTCCAGACTTTTTTTTTTTTTTTTTGAGTTGGGAGTCTCACTCTGTCACCTAGGCTGGAGTGTAGTGGTCTCACCAAGTTGCCCAGGCTGGTCTCGAACTTGTGGGTTCAGGCAATCCTCTCACCTCAGCCTCCCAAAGTGCTGGGACTATAGGCGTGAGCCACCGTGCCCAGCCCTGTAACTGTAACTTTTAACATTGACATTCCACAAGTACGTGCCCAGTAAGTTATTTAACCATTACCTACAGTGGGTAAAAGCATGGACTTGGGTTTCAGACAGATCTGGATTAGAGAATGTAACATCTCAGGTCTCAAACCCCTGAGCTCAGGTCTCGAACCCCTGAGCTCAGGCAAGCCTCTCGCCTTTCACGCCTGATTACAGGCATGAGCCACTGCGCCTGACTGAATCTTTTCCTTAAATCAGATTATTAGGTTTGATTGCCAGAGGTGGAATTATAGGATCTGTAAGAGTATGATTCATTTTTTATAAATAGCTGTCCAAAAGAGAAACAATTTTGATGAGTTATTTTCTAAAAAATATGCTGAGATCTGTGTTATAAAAAGATACTTCTGGCCGGTAGAGGCAGCTTACGCCTATAAATCCCAGCACTTTGGGAAGCTGAGGTGAGAGGATTGCCTGAGTTCACGAGTTCAAGTCCAGCCTGGGCAACTTGGCAAAACCTCATCTCTACAATAAATCAAAAAATTAACTGGACATGGTGGCATGTGCCTGTAGCTCCAGCTACTTGCAAGGCTGAGGTGGGAGGATTGCCTGAGCCCAGCAGGTAAAGGCTGTGGTGGCCGTGAGCGTGCCACCGTGCTCCAGCCTGGGCGACAGAGTGAGACTCCAACTCAAAAATAAAATAAAAATAAAATAAAATACTTCTGGCGGCTTACACTTATAATCCAACACTTTGGGAGGCCGAAGTAGAAGAATTGCTTGAACCCAGGAGTTCGGGGCCAGCCTGGGCAGCATAGCAAGACCTCATCTATACAAAAAAAGCAAAAAATAATCAAGGTGTGGTCGTGCGAGCCTATAGACTCAGCTGCTCGGGAGCCTGAGGTGGAAGAATCCCCTGAACCCAGGAGTCCAAGGCTGCAGTGAGCTGGGATGTGCTACTGCACTCCATCCTGGGTAATAGAGTGAAACCCTGAATTAAAAAAAAAAAAAAGATACTTCTGGCTGTAGTGCGGCATAAAGTGGGGCAGAGGAAGAATAGAATCTATTATGAAAGTCCAGCAAAGGCTTTGCCCAAGTTAATGACCATGGACTGGTTACCAGACCAAAACAGTGGAATTGGCAGGACTTGAAAAGAGGATGTGGCAAAAGTGAGACAAGGAGTTGCACAGGATGAGTCATTTAGTAGATGGTAATATCATTGTCTAGGATGGGGAATCAGAAGTTTTGAAGGCAGGGAGCATAGTAAGGGAGATAAGGTGTATAGGTTTGAAACTACATGTTTGAACACGTAGGCTGATAGGATTTAGAAAAAGGAGGACTTGGAGAAACAAGTTTGGGCCTTGATGATGAGATGTCAACTATAGATCCATGGTAATTGATGCTTTAAGACCAGGGAACACTTTCCTTGATAGGAATCAAGGATAGGAAGAAAGCCAGAAGTGGCTTCATGGGTATGTGACGCAGTCACTTTTGCAGGGCCTCATGCTTAGAAGGGTCCTTCCCTTAGTTTTATGCTCTGCCATCACCATCAGGAAATTCTTAAAAATTATTGAACTAGAGATCTCACGTTTTCATTTTGCAAATTATGGGACCCTGCAAATTATGTAGCAAATCCTAGAAAAAAACAACAGAACTATAGGCAATACTAATTTCTAGTATGTCAAGGAGACTGAGGCGGGAGGATTGCTTGAGTACAGGAGTTTGAAGCTGCAGTAAGCTATGATCATACCGCTCCACTGTCTTTAAAAAAAAAAAGTATGGTAAGTCTACAGTGGTGGCACCGTTGGGCCACCACCAGTTAGGCTCCCTTGGCTGCAAGTGACAGAGGTCCAGCTACCCTTGCACACAGAATTGGAGGTCTTATGGCAGGACCTAGGGAACAACTCAGTTCACCCACCTCTCTCCCCTGCTCCTGTTTTCCTGTGAGGCTCTGGACTGAGCTGCTCTGTGCTACACAGCCCACTGGGCAGATGGATGAAGAGACAATTACTCCAGAAGAACTAACTAATGAGAATGTTCTCAAAAAGCCCAGCAAATCTTTTTTCTTCATTTGCCTCCTTGTGAATTAAGTCGAATGCTCATTCCTGAACTAATAGATGGCAATGGGTCTGGCTACTCTTAGACCTAGAGCCGAGGGTGAGTTAACAGAACTGAACAGGAGTTCTTCAGAAAGGAGGAAAGGGTGGGTACTGAGCAGGTAGAAGGAGTGCATGGGTCTGAGACAGAAGTGTAGTGTCCACTGTCCACCAGCTGCCCCCTTAGCTTCCAACCCACAACTCTTGCCAACCAACTTATTCCGTTTTTAAAAAAAGTTTTTGAAGGCTTTGCATATCTTTGTTTTTTGTTTGCTTGTTTGTTTTTGAGTTGGAGTCTCACTCTGTCACCCAGGCTGAAGTGCAGTGGCACGCTCATGGACACTACAGCCTCGACCTGCTGGGCTCAGGTGATTCTTCCTCCTCAGCCTTCCGAGTAGCTAGATCTATAGGCATACACCATCATGCCTAACTAATTTTTCTTGATTTATTGTAGAGATGAGGTCTCACCAGGTTGCCCAGGCTGGTCTTGAACTCGTGGGCTCAGGCAATCCTCTCACCTCGGCCTCCCAGAGTACTGGGATTATAGGTGTGAGCCACTGCACCTGAGTGGCATGTTTTTATTTTATTTTATCTATTTATTTATTGACTTGGGGTCTCACTCTGTTGTCCAGGCTAGAGTGCAATGGCATGATCCCAGCTCACTGCAGCCTTGACCTCCTGGGTTTAGGCAATCCTTCTGCCTCAGCCTCCCAAGCAGCTGGAACTACAGGCACACGCCACAATGCCCGGCTAATTTTTTTATTTTTATTTTTTGTAGAAATGAGGTCTTGGTGTGTTGTCCAGGCTGGTCTCAAACTCCTGGGCTCAAGCAATCATCCTGCCTTGGCCTCCCAAAATGCTGGGATTATAGGCATGAGCCACTGCAGCCAGCTATATATTTAATGTTTTTATATGAGCTTTTCACTTTACTGATAAAATATTTCTGTCACTGGCTGAGTGCAGTAGCTCACACCTGTTATCTCAGCACTCTGTGAGGTGGAGGCAAGAGGATTGCTGGAGCACAGGTGTTCAAGACCAACCTGAGCAACTTGGCAAGACCTTCACTCTACAGTTAAACAAATTAGCTGGGTGTGGGTGACGTGAATCTGTAGCTCCAGCTACTTGGAAGGCTGAGGTGGAAGGATCACCTGAGTCCAGCAGGTCCAGGCGGTAGCCATGAGTGTGGCACTGCACTGCAACCTAGGTGACAGAGTGACTCTAACTAAAAAAAAAAAAAAAATAGGATAAAAATTAAAAAAAAAATTTTTTTTTTTCGATTCGGAATCTGACATATATTTAAAACATATTTTGCAGCACATATACTTTACAGGAAATTTGGAAACTACCAATAAAATGCAGTTTTTTGATGTCATCTATATATATTTTTTTTTGTTTGTTTGAGTAGGGGTCTCACTCTGTCACTCAGGCTGGAGTGCAGTGGCACACTCACAGCCACCACAGTCTCAGCTTGCTGGGCTCAGGTGATCCTTCCACCTCAGTCTTCCAAGTAGCTGGAACTACAGGCATGTGCCACCAAGGCCGGCTAATTTTTCTTGATTTATTGTAGAGATGAGTTCTCACCAAGTTGCCCAGGCTGGTCTCGAACCTTTGAGCTCAGGCAATCCTCTCACCTCCGCTTCCCAAAGTGCTAGGATCACCAGTGTGAACCACCGCACCCAACCTTATGTTAGTCTAATTGGCAGTATGTTTTCCTTTTTAGTTGTACATAAAGTAAAGTTGTGTTTTACAAAGATGGAGTCTGGGATTTGATGAAACACAGTAAAAGAACTGAGTGTATACCATAGTTTAACTATTTTTCTCTTGTGATACTTGGTACTTTAACCTTCTTTCCCTTTTTTGGCACTCTTCACTTTTATCATTATTACTTGTAACAGTAATTATTATACAACCTTAACCTACATAGCCCTTAACAATTAATAATAAAATATTTTAGTTCCAGCTACTTTGGAAGGCTGAGGCGGAAGGATTGTCTGAGCCCAGCAAGTTAAGGTTGCTGTGGCCATGAGCACTCCAGTCTGGGTGACGGAATGAGACTTTGATTCAAAAACACACACACACACACACACACACACACACACACACACACACACACACAGGATATACAGGGAAAAGTTTCCTACCCAAGCCTGTCCCCAGCCATCTATTTCAGAGGAAACCAGTGTTATTAATTTTTTTAAGTGTTCTTGTAGAAATGTTGGCATCCTGTATATGCTGTTGTCCTTGATATTTGCAGGCTGCATTTGCATACATTATATATGTTAAAAATGTAAATATAAAATTTATATCCACACAGTAGTGCAGGCAAGTTATCAAGAAAGTGTAATTACAACTTAACAGATAATTATACTAAGGCTCAAAAAGGTGAAAGTAGTTTTTTCAGTGATGGAGCTGGACTCAGATGTAAGCCCTATTAAGTGACCACAGGCATGTGATATATGAGTGGATTAGTTTCTTTCTTTTTATTTTTTATTTTTTTGTAGATACAGGGTCTCACTGTGTTGCCCAGGCTGGTCTCAGACTCCTGGCCTCAAGGAAGCCTCTGACCTTGGCCTCCTAAAGCACTGGGATTACAGGCATAAGTCAACTGTGCCCAGCCCAGTTTCTTTCAAGTCACACCATTCTTTGAAATGCCAATTAGCATTCAAAACTCCTGGGGTATCTATTAATAGGGACCCACTTCTGGCCTTTCAGGAATTGTTAAGACCTAGTACAACTGTTCATCACACCCAAACATGGATTCTGAGTACAGGCAGTACAAAAACATGGAGGTGTGGGAAAACCTTGTGAGCTAGAAGGAAATTGGCCTGTACTGCTGGCTTTTTTTGCTCTTTACTGTTCAGGATTGGCCTTAACAGTCTTTTCATCAAAGAGCTCATTCATTCATGCAGCATCCCAATAGAAATAAATGATTCCCCTGTAGAGTGATAGTGGAGGTGCTGAGGGGCACAGAGTGGAGAGGTAAGCAAAAAGGAACTGTTCTGCAGAGATTTCTGTAGCTATGTTGCATTTCTGAGTGTGTCCTGTAATCCTCTTTCATGACCTCAGTTGTTGCCTAGGTTAACTTTTACTTTGATTACCGAGTGCTTACCGAACACAGTTCATTTTACTTGTGGGGAAATGAGTTCAGATACATTAGATACTAATTGAGAATTGGTCAGTGACATACTGGTAGCTGTTTAAAAATCAACCCTCAGGGAGAAAACATGGCCTTGATTTGTTTTTGTTTTTTTCTTTTAATTGTTTTCCTTTATTTTAAAGATGTGGGGTACAATTCAGGGATGGCCTTGATTTGTGTCATTTGCTGACTTCTATGGTATTAATACTCCCATAACAGCTGATTAACTTTGGGAGAAGTGGGATGAATACAGATGGCCAGAGAGGTGGGGATTACTATATTGATCTGCTTGCCCAGAGACATATGGTGAGAGCAGGAGGGTCTGTGGGGACAGCTTTAGGCTTAATTCAGGAAGGAGGGATGTCATCAGCCAGGTGTGAACTTTGTATGTATACCCAGACCCTGGGGTTTGCCATCCCCTGAAGAGTTTTCCTGGCACATGATATATCATCATTTGTACCTCATTTCTTCCTTTTGGAACCTCTATGAAAACTCCAACAAGTTTACTAAGATGTGGAACTTGGGGAGGATAAGAAATACTGTGTAAGGAAACATTCTCATACATGCAAACTACAGTTTAAGAATCAGTCCCCAAAATCTTAGGTCTTGAGGCTTATGCTGGGCCAGGGTCATTTGTAAGCATTGTGGCCAGAGTTGGGTCCCATAAAGGGAATCTAATTATGATCCTGACCTGGGCCAGGATCATTTTTAATTATTCTGACCAGAGTTAGTCTCTCATAATGGGAATCTAGTTAAGGGTGTAATTCCTAGTCCACATTGGTGTGTCTGGTGGCAGTGTTAGACTTTGACTTGATGCCCTTAGTCACCATGTTCAGAGCCCTAGGACTTGCCAAACACCCAGTGGTGGGTAGGGTGACTGGGATGGTTGGAGGGGAGATAGATTGAAACATCAAGGCCCTGTCCTTGTTTGAGTGCTTCCTCATGCTGATTGCTTCCACGCAATAATTCATTAGCCCAGAGTTGAAACCTGGCATCTACCCTTCTCCTGGGGCTCTTTTTCTTCCATTTTTTGAGTACCTGGGGTGCAAGAGGGTATCCTCTAACTGAGCAGGTGGAAGGCAAGGCTTGGGAGTAAAGCAGATCTACATGTGACTGATTCCTTGCCCAGCCGCCTTCCAGCTCTGTACCCTTGGGTAGGTAACTTCATGTTTTTACATTTCAATGTCCTAATTTATAAAATGGGAATTGTAGTACCTATTTCTCTGGTATCTTCACAGCAGGGAATAGACTCCCTTGACCTGCCTCATCTCCAACTCCCGCCTGAGGCCTAGGAGCCCCCTCCCACCAGGAGAATTCATTCTGGCTACCAGGATTGGTGTGTAGAGGCAGCATCCCCAGGCACACACCAGCTCTGACCCACTATCTCATGTTTTAGGAATTAACTGACTTGCAGAGGGATCCTCCTGCCCAGTGTTCCGCGGGACCTGTGGGTGATGATCGTAAGTATTTTTCAGGGCTTCACATTGCAGGAGCATTGCAATTAAGACCCCCACATTTATCAGCCAAGCAACGTGTAAGAACCAATCCGTTGTTTTTCCCTCATTTGCTTGTAAATTGCGTTTTCATTTGAGTTCACAGTAGCTTGGCTGGTCAGGTTATACTCAAGGTGAAACCTGTGCTCCCAGAGGTATGGCCTCCCTCTTCTGGGGCATGAGAAAGCCAGCTCAGCCTGAGGAATCACATCAGCTTCTGGAAAGCACCCCTGCCAAGGCGGTCTTTGGTGCTGGTATGAACATTGCTGGAGCTAGTCTAGAGGATCTGGTGCTGTCGCAGCACCTGGAAAGGGAACAAGAGAGCCATGGGGGCCAGGGCAGTGGCTGCCTGCCTCTGCCAAAGGGAGAGGCAGTACCTAGTCATCTCTCCCACTTCTGCTCTTCCCTGGGGAAGACTAAAGAAGCAGCCAGGGTAGCTGCTGCAGAGAGGGTTAGAAGGAAAAGCAGCACTGGTGCCAGCCCTTTGCTGCCCCCTCATAGGTACTGCCCTGAGCTGAGCTGCCCAGCGCTAGGGTTTCCACATCTATACTCTGCTCAACCACCTTGCCTCCATTCTTCACTAGGAGGCTGCAGTAGCTGCAGCTGTAGGAAAAGTAGATGGGAAGGGGAGCTACCATGTGTTAAAGGGTGGTGATGTCATAGGTACATATACCACAGAATCGAAAAAGGGACTCAGACAGAATGTGCTCACAGCACCATTATTCACAATTGTCAGAAGGTGGTAACAACTCATGTGTCCATCAGTGAATGATAGATCAACAAAATGTGGTTCTGATACACATTACAACATGAATGGACCTTGAAAACATGCCCAGTGAAATAAGCTAAAAGAAAAGGACAAATGTTCTATGATTCTTCTTATATGAGGTGTCCAAACTAGGCAAATTCATAGAGACAGAAAACAGAAGAGTGGTTATCAGAGGCTGAAGGGATGACAAAATGGTTCATGGGTACAGAATTTTTTTGGGGTGTTAGAAAAGTTTTAGAAATGGATAATGGTGATGGTTGCATAACATTGTGAATACTTATAACGCCACTGAATTGTACACTTAAAGGTTTAAGTTGCATATTTTACTATATATGTAAATATCTACAGTAAAGAAAGAAACTTTACAATGCGGGGGGAATAAATGGAGGATGGTGTCACATGTGTGCCCACATGTCCTGGGAGAGGCTTGGGCTTTGAGGAGCCAAGGGTAGGCAGATGGAGCCACTGAGAATGGAGTACACTGAAGGTTTTATGTGGGAGTTTAAATCTCATTTTTGGAGCAGATTGGAAATGATTCTCAGTTGCCTGTACAGAGTATAACAAACAAGGGTGACTCTGTTCCATTGTCTCCTTGTAATTACTCGTCTCCCTGCTCCTCATTAATCACATTTACCTCATGTTGTCTTCATTAGCCCCCATATTTCCCCTCTTGTCTGACCCTTAAGATAATATCAAATTAAACTAGGGTCACTGTAAGACTGAACAGGTTCTAGCTCAACCTTAGCTGTCTAGAAGCAGCTCCTCGATGCTTGACTCTGTTCACGCTCACTCTTGCTTACCTGGTACCGCAGTAGAAGCAGCTGTCGCTGTTGGAGAGGCCAGCATCAAGGCCACTTACCATAATCAGTACCTCCATGGATGAGATTCAGACAGCCTTGGAAGCTAGCTAGCCTTTTGGCGGCCATTTCATACTTGCCCCGTGGGCAAACAACTCTTTTCCAGCATCCCTCCTATCTTTCCTTTCTCATCCTCTCTCTTGGGCTTTCTCTTCTTACTGTGCCCTCAAGCCCTGCTCAGCACACCAAAAGCCCTCAAGGATTAAAATGAACAAGACCAGAGGATCCTAACCTCCTATTCATTACCAAAAACATTTTTATTTAGTAAGGAATCCTATTCTTGTTATTATTAGGCAAGTGTGTATCTACCTGCCAACTAATGCTTAGCATGAGTTGGAATAAAAACATTAAAAAGCAAATGAAGTTATATTTGCATTAGCTCAGACAGCCTCATTGCAGGTAAAGGTAGTCTCTTCAGCAGCATTTCAGTGAAGAATTGAAAAGGGCTCTTGAGCCACCTTAACTGCCTTTGTGTACCTCTGGCGGTTTTGGAAACTTCTGCTTTAGTCCCTGTATTTGTCCCCCACCCCATGCCATGGTGCTTTCCTGGTCCTGCTATCAGGAGTAGAGTTGTAAGGTATTTAAACAGGTGACAGGAAACCCAGGACAGGAGCAGGTCTGAAATCTTGGGCTAATTCCACACCCATTATGAATCCATATAAGACAGAATTCTCTTGAAAATTACAAGCCCCTCAGTTGGTCTCACAACCCAGTCTTGTGGGTGAGTAGGCATTTTCCACAAAGGCTCTGGAGTCAGTTGCTCTGGAGTCAGTTGCCCTGGGAACATTCATATGACTTGGGAATCTTTAACACAAGTGTTTGCTCCACTCTGGGCTAGCCTCACGGAATACACAGGAACTGTTCTAGGGACAGGTAGGTAGAGCAGGACAAGAAACCTGAGACACTGGGGAGGGTACCAAGTGTGACATGCAGAAGAGGAAGCTCTGAACACTGGTGGGGGAGCCATCTGGCCACCCCAGGTGGTCGGGACCTGGAAGGGAAGAACAAGAGGGGCTCTTCATGGCCTTTTCATTGAGTTCTTGGAGCACAGGGCACTGCCCAGGGGCTGTGCTTAAGAGGACACAGATGGAGGCGGCACCAGTGAGACTCCAGGGCCACTGATAGTTTGCTCCTGAGAGAGGCTCTTTGGAGAGGTCCTCAGAGTGAATTGAGGGAAGAACTAGGAATAGAAGGGGGTTGTAAAGAGCAATAGAGGAAGTGGCTGAAGCCTAGCTAAGGCTTAGTTCTGTGAAAAGAAAGGACTGAGGTATAGTTACTGGCACCTGTGTAACAATTTAATCTTGCTCAAAAAAGATCTGGCCTTCATCCTAAATTTTTGAGAGGGATCTCTAAGATATCATACCTGACAAGAATGTCTTTGTTTACCTGGAGGCTTTGACCCACACCAACAGTGTGATTTAGGGTGAGCACTGGCCATGCCAGATAAACCAACCATGTGGTCTCAGGAGGTGGCTTGGGTCATTGCTGGAGACTGAAGACTGAGATCAACCCTTTGGGCACTCAGTCAATCAGTCATGCTCTCAGGGTAGAGCCTCAATAAAAACTCTGAACACTGAGGCTTAAGTGAGCATCTCTGGTTGTCAGTTCTCTGTATGTATTGTCACACACTGATGCCAGGAGAGTGACACATTCTGACTCCATGGGGATAGAATAATGGAAGCTCTGCATTTGGACCCCTCTTGATGCTAATCTGTATTGTTTCCCTGTAATAAACTGCAGTTATGAGCACAACAGGTTTCATTGAGCTCCAGGAGTCCTAGGAAGTTCTCGAATCTGAGTATGGTTTTGGAAACCCCAAACTTGGAGTTGGTGTCAGAATTCTTATGTGGGCAATGCCCTCTAAATTTAGCAATGCCTTTTCAGTAGGTTAGACATGTGTATTGGGGTCTCTTACATGCCCATCTCTCTTTTGTCTTGTAGTGTTCCACTGGCAGGCCACCATCATGGGCCCGGTAGGTAGTAGCTGCTGAGCACACCGCTCCAGTTTTGCTTCTTGCATTTTGTGCTTAGCATACACACTGATCTCTGTCTGTGTTTCATCCTTCCAGAATGACAGTCCTTACCAAGGAGGTGTTTTCTTCCTGAGCATTCACTTTCCTACGGATTATCCTTTCAAGCCCCCAAAGGTGAGCACCCCCCCACCAAGTCTCCTGATGTTTGGATGAAGGACAGCATGTGACAAGGGGCCTTTTAGGTCACTAGTGGAGAGAGCTGTATGTGAGGCTTCGCCAAGGGCCCACCACTTCACCCTGTGGTGCCAGCTTCCCAGGACTTTAACCTCGGGACTTTGGGAATTAGTTCTTGTTGTGAGCAAGGGTCAGTATGGTGAGTTGCTGCTGGCCTCCTTACTGAGGCTACAATTCTAGTGATGTTCCTTGTGCCTGTAGCTGCGTCTGGTCATGTCTTCAGGCTCTGGCTCCTTTCTTTGCAGTCCCTTACTTACAGTGTAAAACAGTTCTTAACTAGGATGGTTTTACACCTGCCCCAAGGACATTTGGGCAACATCCTGGGTTATTTGGGATTGTTAAAACTGGGGGGTTGCTACTGATTTCTAGTGAGCAAAGGCCAGGGATTCTGCTCTACACCCTATAGTGCATGGGACATCTTCCTCTCCATGACAGAGAATGATCAGCTCTGAGTGTCAGTAGTGCTAAGATATTGGTGTCAGACCCTGGACCAGGATCCTGGCAAATCATTTCTTGGCTGAACTCGGTGACTCAGCCTGTAACCCTAGCACTTTGGGAGGCTGAGGTGAGTGGATTGCCTGAGCCCGCAGGCTTGAGACCAGCCTGGGCAACTTGGTGAGACCTCGTGTCTACAATAAATCAAAAATTAGCCAAGTGCGGTAATGTGTGCCTGTAATTCTGGCTACTTGGAAGGCTGAGGCGGAAGAATCGCTAGAGCCCAGCAGTCTGGTGCTATGGTGGCCATGAGTGTGCTATTGCACTCCAACCTAGGCAACAGAGTGAGACTCCAACTCAGAAGAAAAAATCATTTCTCACACTTTCAAATATCTTTATGAAGTTAAAAGAACATCAGTCCTTTTTTCGTACTTCACACACACACCATCCCATTGGTGGAGCTTCAGAGAACAGTGTCACCAAAAGAGGGCAGAGTCTGGGGGAGCTGCCTCGACCATCCAGCCCCACATGTCTTGTACACTGCTGGGTTTTCCTGTCTGCAGGTCATCTTGCTCCCTGGATCATTATGCCTCGTACTGTGTCTCCCTTGGGCTCCACATATGTGACAAATCCTGTTGTCCTGAGGCTCACAGTCCTGTGAAAAGACAGGACGTTTAGTATGTGAGCTAGTCAGCACTGAGTAGGAGCACAAGGAGTGACTGGCAGAAGAAGCCAGGGTTGCTGGGGAGCTCAACCTGGGAGGAGGACACTGTGGAAGCTCAGTAAGGGAAGGGAGGGGTCCACAGGGAACTGCCCCAGGAGAGCAAGCCTGTGTGGGGGTAGGAAGGAGGCCAATAGGGTATGGCCCCAGGAGTAGGGTCTGCATGGCCGTGGCATGGGTGTTGACAGGTGGACTAACAGACAAGTGATTCAGTGGGCTTTGCATACTGATAGGATCACTCTGCTGCCTTGTGGAGGATAGGCTGGGCAGGGACCCCAGTCAGGGGAGGCTTCATGGTAACACACAGCCAGTGACATGGAGGTAGGGAGAAAAGGTGGATTCTGGGGTGTTAGGTGGTGGAGTCTCACTCTGTCACCCAGACCGGAGTACAGTGGCACACTCACGGCCACCTCAGCCTCGATCTGTTGGATTCAGGCAATCCTTGTGCCTCAGCCTTCCAAGTAACTGGAACTACAGGCGTGCACCACCACGTCTGGCTAATATTTTGATTTATTGTAGAGATGAGGTCTCACCGAGTTGGGCAGGCTGGTCTTGAACCCTTGGGCTCAGTTATTCCTCCTGCCTCTGCCTCTTAAAGTGCTGGGATTACAGGCTCAAGCTACCACACCTAGCTGAGTCATATCACTTTATCATCTTTTTTTATGATTGCAAAACTGTTAAAGTTCATTATTATCAAATAGAGAACTATATTGCAATAGGACTGTTCTTTTTTTTTTTTTTTTTCCAAACTGTATCCAGCTTTATTAAAGATACTTTTCATAAACAATCATGGTATTTCAGGCAGGACATGGGCAGACAATCTTTAACAGTATACAACAACTTTCAAACTCCCTTCTTTAATGGACTACCAAAATCAGAAAGCCACTATAAAAACCCAATGAAGTCTTCATTTGATGCTCTGAACAGGGAAGAAGTTTAGAGTGAGGGTTGACATTTCACATTTAGCATGTTGTTTGACAACTTTTCACAAGCTGACCCTGACTTTCAGGAAATGAAATGAAAATGGCAGAATTTGTCTGAAGATCACAATCTATAAACGATTGTGGCTGCTCTTATGAGGGGTGACATCTCAGTGGCATCACTGACATACTGGTAACCAATTATTGGGGGTCAGGTCCCAACAGATGTCTGGGTTTAAGGGAGTTAAGTCTATGCTGAAGGCAGAAAGGGAGAAGAGGGCATAAAAAATGAATGTTTTTCCACACTACAAGGTGTCTGTACCAAGGTGGCTATGTGTGTCAAAGTCGGAGTATTCCTCCTCCTGAAAGCCAAGAGGAAGTCTCTTAAAACTAGAAGGGAAAGGTGTTTTCCCCACATCAATTCAGCTTTGGAGACATTCTATTAGTGACATATGCCCCTTTCCCAAAAAACAACAATGAAGTGTTCTGTGTGCTAACAACATAGCTTAAAAAAAAAATTCTGCATTTTTATAAAACTTGATAAAAAATAGTATTCAAACTGTACAGTCACCAGAAGTACACAGTTATCAAAAATGCACACTTCACTCGGCATCTCCAGCACCTTCAGCTTTCTGTGCCTGATCCTTTTTGGCATCTCCATTTTCTGCAGGGTTATTCCCCTCCTTGCCAGCATCGGCTTTTCCCTTTTTCCCTTTGGGTACCTTCTCTCCCTTCTTAGCTGGGGCCTTCTTAGGCTTGGGCTCTGGCTTTGGAGGAGCAGGTTTAGCAGATCTTCTTTGGGGTTCGTCCTTCACCTTGGCTTTATCTCCTTTAGCATCCCCTTCAGCCTTTCTCTTGGGCATGGTGGTGATGGCAGCGGAACTAAGGTGTTGGATGTGGGGATGGAGTGGCGCGCGGGCTTTGGTCGGTCCGGGGGGTCGTTCTTGCCTCTTCTTCTTCACGCTGCTCCAGGACCGTTCTTGAAAAATAAAAACAAGCTGGGCTCAGTGGCTCAGGCTGTAATCCCAGCGCTTTGGGAGGCTGAGGTGAGTGAATTACCTGAGCCTGTGGGTTCGAGACCCGCCTGGGCAACTTGGCGAGACTTTATCTCTACAATAAATCCAAAAAATTAGCCAGGAATGGTAGCACATGCCTGTGGTCCCAGCTACTTGGAAGGCTGAGGTGGAAGGATCGCCGGAGCCCAGCAGGTCGAGGCTGCAGTGGCCGGGAGTGGCCACTGTACTCCAGTCTGGGTGACAGAGTGAGACTCCAACTCAAAAAAAAAAAAAAAATAAAGAAAAACAGAGAACTAAATGTGCTGATGGAAGTCAATCTGCTACACACTAAGCGAAGACCATGACTAGCATCTGGTATACACTCCTCCAGGCTTTTCTACATACACCAATGTATACATTTTGCTATCCTTTTTAAAATTAAAATATCAATTTTGTTTTGTGAATGAGGAAACTGAGGCTTAGAGAAGAAAGTGAACATATCCTCTGTAAACTGAGGGATAGTGGAGGGTGGGATTCAAACCTAGATGTGACCACCTTTTAAAGAAAGCTTTTTGGGGAGGAGGGGGCACACCTCATCAACAAGAGTACTTGCATAATGAACAATTTATATACCTAGCCCTGAACTGTACCCCACATCTTTAAAATAAAAAAGTTAAAAGGGGAAGGGGGAAAAAAGCTTTCTCAGCCTAGGCAACATAGTGAGACCTCATCTCAACAAAAAACATTCAAAAATTAGCTGGGTGTGGTGATGTACACCTGTAGTTCTAGTTACTTGGGAGACTGAAGTGGAAGTATCGCCTGACCCCAGGAGATTGAGGCTGTGGTGAGCCATGGTCATGTCACTGCAATCCAGTCTGGGCAACAGAGTGAGACCCTGACTCCAAAAAAAAAATTTTTTTGAATTTATTTTATTTTAGAAATAGGGTCTTGGACTGGATATAGTGACTCATTCCTGTAATCCCAGCACTTTGGGAGGTGGTGCCTGAATCTAGGGGATCGAGACCAGCCTGAGCAACTTGGTGAGACCTGTCTCTACAATAAATCAAGAAAAATTAGTTGGGCATGGTGGCGAGTACCTGTGGTTCCAGCCACTTGGAAGGTTGAGGTGGAAGGATTCCCTAACCCAGCAGATCGAGGCTGTGGTGGCCGTGAGCATGCCACTGCACTCCCACCTGGGTGACAGTGAGACTCCAACTCAAAAAACAAAGAAATAGGGTCTCACTCTGTTGCTCAAGCTGGAGTGCAGTGCCATTATCATTGCTCATTGCAGCCTTGAATTCCTGACCTCAAGTAATCCTCTCACTTCAGCCTCCCAATGTGCTGGGATTACAGGCATGAACCAACATGCCTGGCCTATTTTGAATCAATTTTAGACTTAGAAAAAAATATCAAAAACAGTACAAAGACTTTTTGTATTTTCCTGATGCATCCAGCTTTCTCTGATGTCATCCTCTTACATTACTATACTATAGTGATCAAAACTGGAAAATTAATAAAGGTCACGATGCTACAGATTAGAGACCTTACTTAAATTTTAAGTTTCCCCTAAGTTCTCCTTGTGTTCCAGGACCCAGCACTCACTTATTGTTATGTCTTTTTCATCATCAGTCTGTAATAGTGTCTCAGTTTTCCCTGGTCTTTCATGACCTTGATGCTTTGGAGGAGTATCAAACAATTATGTTGTCAAATGTCCCTCATTTTGTTTTTGTGTCATGTTTTCTCAGGATTGGACTAAGGTTGTACATTTTGGCAAGACATACTCAGAAGTCCCATGTCAGTGAACCACAGCCAAGGATCATGATGTCACTGTGTCTTACTACCCTGACTTGGCCTTGATGGCTTGGTTTAAGAGTTAGACTCTTTTTTTTTTTTTTCCTTTGAGTCGGAGTCTCATTCTGTTGCCCAGGCTGGAGTGCAGTGGCACGCTCACGGCCACTACACCCTTGGCCTGCTGGATTCAGGCGATCCTTCCACCTCAGCCTTCCAAGTAACTGGAACTACTGGTGCTCACCACCACACACAGCTAATTTTTCTTATTTTATTGTGGAGATGAGATCTCACCAAGTTGCCCGGGCTGGTCTCAGTCCCCTTACTCAGTCCTCTCGCCTTTGCCTCCCAAAGTGCTGGGATTACAGGTGTGAGCCACTGCGCCTGGCTGAGACAGACTCTTAACCACTGTTTTGTATGCTGTGTATCTGAGCCAGTGTGAAGAAGTTCCTTCTGGGCTCACCCAGCCACAGGTCTGTCCATGCATTGCCACCAGAGACCATCAGTCTTGGTTAAATGTGTTCAGAGTTCTGAAGACCTTTCCAGCTGTTGGCAGGGACATGGGGTGTGCTGAGCAGGACAGTGACGGATGCTAAAATAGCTCAGCCACATTACAGTACAAGTACAATTGCTGTTTAGAGAGGTTTGGCTGAAAAAGCATTACATGCTTCATGGTTCTCTGATCCACCTCCACCCCCTTCCCTGTGGAGAGATTGTGGCAGTGTCTTATAAAGTAGTAATTTTCCAGTTTACCTTCTTCATTAGCATGTGAGCAGATGAGGATTTCCCTTAAAAGAAACAGATACTGATGTAGTCCTGAATGTCTTCTGGGCATTTTCAAGATCCCCAATTGCCCAAGGACAGAGCGAAACAGTGGTTATTATAAAAAGACTAAGAAGTAAGCTCTGTGGGTGAGTTTGGATTATTTTAACAAGGAAAGATGTGAGCTAAAAGGTGAGAGTGATACTCAGGAGAAGTGCTTCTGTCTTTTAAAAATCTCCTTCCACAGGGGAATAATATCAACTGAATTTATGTTTTGGCAAGAATTTTCTGACAATAATAGGAATCTGGCAGGATTGCATGATCTCATTTATGGGACATATTGAGGCAGGTACTTAATGTCTGAGATCTTTTTGAAGTTTGTCTCTTTCTGGGAAAAATTATATGGCAATAGATGTTCAAACCATAAAAAAGCACTACTTTATTGTATACTATATTCGGCATGCAATCAATTATAGATAGAATAAACGATGCCCATCCACCATCGCGCCTGAGAAGTAGTTGTGAGTTCTCAGAAGAAGGGGAGGAGGCAAAATCATTATAGTTGCATTGCCCTAGCCCATGTGTCGGGGCGTAGATGAGCCTGATTCTCATGCTCCTGCAGCAGGGAAAGCTGCACCAAGCATGTCATAGGGAACTGACTCCATGGATGCCACAACAACTCTGTTATAGGTACCATGTCCCTGTTTATTGCAGGACTTTGAGGACCAGGAAGGTCATTTGTAGATGTAATGTGTGGCTATGGTTTAAAAAAAAGGTCCAATGGTAGGAGGGTATACAGTGAAAATAGAACCTTCATGTTTTGTCTTTTCAGTCCTTGTCTCCTCTCCTGAGGCACTGAGTCCTACCTATTTTTTATTTCTCTTCCAGGCATAAGCTATGCCTATACAAGCACCTGTATGTGCTCCATTATTTTTCCTATGTGTGGAACAGTCTTTTCTGTGAATCTGCATCTTGCTTTTCCCATCAGTAATACATCTTGGACATTATTTCATATCACATTCATTCTTTTTAAATTTACCTCATTTATTTTATTTTATTTTTTTATTTTTTTTATTTTTTGAGCCAGAGTCTCACTCTGTCGCCCAGGCTGGAGTGCAGTGGCACGCTCACGGCCACCACAGCCTCGACCTGCTGGGCTTAGGCAATCCTTCCACCTCAGCCTTCCAAGTAGCTGGAACTACAAGCACACACCACCATGCCTGGCTAATTTTTTAAAATTATTTATTGTAGAGATGAGGTCTTGCCAGGTTGCCCAGGCTGGTGTTGAACCCATGTGCTCAGGCAGTTCTCTCACCTCGGTCTCCCAAAGTGCTGGGATTATAGATGTGAGTTACCACAGTCGACCTAATTTTTTATTTTATTTATTTATTTATTTATTTATTTTTGTGTTGGAGTCTTACTCTGTCACCCATACTAGAGTGCAGTGGCCACTTCTGGCCACCGCAGCCTCGACCTGCTAGGCTCCGGCGATCCTTCCGCCTCAGCCTTCCAAGTAGCCGGAATTACAGACATGTGCTACCACACCCAGCTGATTTTTTTTATTTATTGTAGAGATGAGGTCTCACTGCCTAGGCGGGTCTCGAACTCGTGGGCTCAGGCAATCCACTCACCTCAGCCTCCCAAAGGCGCGGGATTACAGGCTGAGCCACCGAGCCTGGCTTAATTTTTTATTTTTTGTAGAGATACTGTCTTGCTATGTTGTCCAGACCGGTCTTGAACTCTTGAGCTCAAGCAGTCCTCTTGCCTTGGCCTCCCAAAGTGCTGGGATTATAGGCATGAATCACCGCACCCAGCCTCTTTTTATTTATTTTTATTTTTTTGAGTTGGAGCTTCATTCTGTTGCCTAGGCTGGAGCACAATGGCAAGATCACAGCTCACTGCAGCCTCTGCGTCCTAGGCTCAAGTGATCCTTTCATCTCAGCCTCCCTGCTGGGATTACAAACATGCACCACCACACCTGGCTAATTGTTTGTTTGTTTGTTTGTTTGTTTGTTTGTTAGAGATGAGGTTTTGCTATGTTGCCCAGGCTGGTCTCAAACTCCTAAGCTCAAGCAGTTACTTTGGCCTCCTAATGTGCTGGGATTACAGGGCATGAGCCACCATGCTCAGCCTTTTTTTTGGTGGGGGCAGGAGTCAGAGTCTCACTATGTCTCCCAGGATTGCAGTGGCATGCTCGTGGCTACTGTAGCTTTGACCTGCTGAGCTCAGGCAATCCTTCTGTCTCAGTCTCTCAAATAGCTGGGACTGTAGGCACCTACCATGATGCCTGGCTAATTTTTTTTTTGTTTATTGTAGAGGCAAGGTCTTGCCAAATTGCCCAGGCTGGTCGCAAACCCCTGGGCTCAAGCAGTCTTCTCACCTCCACCTTCCAAAGTGCTGGGATTACAGGCATGAGCCACTGCTGCCAGCCGTATGTAACATGAATTTCACCAGTAATCAACTGGAAGACAGTTAGGTTGTTTCATATCTTTTGCTAAAGTTGAATATCTTTACATATTTGAATTGTGCAGAGGTATTTGAGGGTTAAATTCTGGGAAGGGGGGGTCTTGCAAAGGGTGAAATAGAAAGAGAGAGAGGGTCTGTGGCTTTGCAGGGGTTCTATAGCCTGGGCTTGTCTACTGATGATATGTTGTGTGTCAGCAAAACATCTATGCCTCATGTTCGGCCTAGACCAATGGTGACTGGAATATCAAGTCTTATCCAAGTTAGCTAGACCAAAATCAGCAGTTAAGCAAGGGATGAGAGGTGAATTTTGTCTGGCTGTTTCCTGGTGGTGACTCTGTTTCCTCATTGTGTCCCTAAATAGAGTTGTTTTTTGCAGAGAATTTCCAGGCTTTTGAGTTTTGTTTTGTTTTTTTACCACTCATTTTACTCCTCAAGTGCACCACTTTGGGGTAGATGGTACCAATTCCCCTATGTTCAGAATGAGAATTCAGGTCAGGGGTTTTCCTCCTGTATCCTATTAGGGGTTAGGAGTAGAGGGCCAGCTCACCCAGGACTGTGCAGGGCCAGGTATGCAGACACTCCAGGTACAGCACAGCAGTGGCTACTCTGCTTTATTTGGTCCACTTTCCAAACATCCCTTTGGTGTTTCTCACTTGGGATCTCTTGTCTCTACAGGTTGCTTTCACAACCAAAATTTATCACCCCAATATCAACAGCAATGGCAGCATCTGCCTCGACATCCTCCGGTCTCAGTGGTCTCCAGCACTGACTGTGTCAAAAGGTAGAGATGCTGACAGCATGCTTTGTGTGTCTCTTGCACATGTTTTACCCTAGCGCTGACTGGGTGGAAATTGAGGCTCAAAGAGAGTAGGCACCTTTCCCATGTCACACAGCCCCACCCACCACTGTGCCCATAAGAATGTTCCTGTACTGCAAGGAGGCAGCATCAGCAGAACCTAGGGTTCCACACTGTGGTGGTTCTCAGCAGCCAACCACTATGGGGGGTTCAAGACTGTCATGTGGGTACAGGAAGAAAATATTGATTCTACTTACACTTTTTATCTAAAAGTAAGAAAGGCAACTATCACATTATCTTCTCAGTTCCCTCATTTGTTAATTCACCCAGTAAGCACAACACAGACTGTGTGTCTGCCCTGAAGGAAGAGATACAGGGCCAAGGGCCTTGCCCCATGGAAAAATCTTCCCTCCCCAAAGTAAATGATGTTGTGCATGTCTCTGGATGAAGCTGAAGAAACCATTCTAAATTGAGCTTTAGAAATGCAGATATTGGCCAGTTGTAGTGGCTCACGCCTATAATCCCAGCACTTTGGAAGGCCAAGGTGAGAGAATTGCCTGAGCCCACAGTTTCGAGACCAGCCTGGGCAACTTGGCAAGACCTCATCTCTATAGTAAATCAAAAAATTACAGGCACGGTGGTGTATGCCTGTAATTCCAGCTACTTGAAAGGCTGAGGCAGAAGAATAAGGATCACCTGAGCCCAGCGGGTCAAGGCTGTGGTGACCATGAGTGTGCCACTGCCCTCCAGCCTGGGCGACAGAGTGAGACTCCCAACTCAAAAAAAAAAAAAGAAATGCATATATTGTTAGGTTGTGAGAATTGTTAGGTGAATGGGCCAGTATACTGAGCCAGTGTCACAGGTAAGATGCAAAGAATTGTATAGAAATTAGATTGGAAAATGTAGTTTATTTAGAAAGTAGATTTGAGAGAGAGAGAGAAGATTAGGGCGGGGTCCAAAGCTTAGAGAAAAGCATGGCACTGCTGGAGCTCAAAAAGTATGACTGGACCAGAACTTAACAAAAGCATGGCCGTGTCTGCTTGAGTTTGAATGCTTTTAAGGCTTTCCTTTGGTGTGGGTAGGTCTTTAAGGTGATTGGGTGGTGGTCTGTTTACATCATCACAATACTGCCAGTGATGGACAGCAGGCAGATAGGTGATTAGTCACATAACTGTTGCCATGGTGATGACGTCTGTTTGTGTTGTGTGGGATGAAGGGTTGATTATAATAGATGAAGTTAGCTTGGTTTTTTATGGTTGGAAGACAAATACTTGGAATAGCAAAGTAATCAGTACCTGGTGGAGTTTGCAAGACAATTATGAATAACTACCTTTGAGAAACAAATTCTGCCCTTGGTTAATGATTAGAGGGCAAGCTAGGTAGTTTGCTAAGAAAGCATGACAGAGCTAAGCATTAAAATGGCTGTTCTTTGGCTATATCAATTCCATCTTTTGTCCTTTCAGATGTTCCTTCTGAACTAAGGGAGCTGAGCATGGGCTGCATGTGCATGAGAGATGTGAATGTAGACAGCACAGAGTTCTGTCAGGTGGAGCATGGTTGGCATGGTGAAAAATCAATCCTAGAGAAACAGTCCCAGAACCTAAGAAACACACAGAGTGGAGTATAAGGCAATGTGAGTGGTAGCTGGGAGACTGCAAGGCACTTGGAGCTGCTGGCAGAGGCAGACTTTGGAAGGCTAGAGAGGGCCTGCAGAAGTGGGCTTGATCAACCCAGGGACAGAGCTTATACCCTGCACTGTGGTATAAATCCCTGCGGAGACAGAGCACAGAGCTGGCCCTCCAGGCTCAAGCATCCAGGAAGCATCTGATAGCCTACTGAGATAGCACCTCTCTAAGTTAAAACCTGAGTGTATAGCCTCATGCGACTGCCTGAGGCCAGGGAGAAGCACAAGGCCGAAGGGCTTCAGAGGCAGCCATCAGTCTGCTGGCTTCTGGGATCGGCCTGATGCTGAGCCTGGGGTATAGGATCAGGAAGGGAAGAGGAAAAGTAAAGTGGCAGGGAATGGACACTCAAAGAGTGGGATGGTAGGAAGGGCAGCCGAGCCTAAGTATCCTGGAGAGGAGTCAGCAGCCCTCCTTTGATAACCTCTGAGCTCAGAACCGTGTGGAGGGGAGGGCAGGGTTGAGTATCTTAATTACCTGTTAATTTTACATAAGCACACTCTGAGGCTGAAGCAAATCTGACTGGTTTTCACTGTGAAAATAAAATATAAAAACTGTTCTTGGAGTTATTTCTAAATCCTAACAACAATTACTAAAAAAAAAAAAAAGAGAGAGAGGGAGAATCACTACATTTTATAATTCTCTCTTTATTTTTTTTTTTAATCTCAGGGTAGACTCTGTAGCCACAAGCATCACTAGGGCGTATCCTCTGGTTAAATGGGGAAAGGGTTAAGAAAGACAAACCTACTCCTCCCATTTGTAGCTTTACTGTGGGGACCAGGTGATCAGGACTTCCACAGACTAGTTGAATCCAGTTTGTTTGGAGTCATGCAGTGAATCAAGAACAAAGCCAGGAATGACAGTTCACATTTCTATCTGGGACCCAAGAATCCAAGCACCACAGTTCCTTCTGCTCCTTGTCACGGCCCCGATGGGGTATTCCCTTCCCCAGGTTTGCTGAGAGCTACACTGAGCTCCTAACTCCTGTTTCCTTATGAGGAAATAGGGCTTCTGGGACCATACACCAAAGGGGCGTGGTATAGGTGCAGGTGGCAGGGAGCAGGGGGGCAGTTGGAGGCTAAGACAAGGTATTTCAGTGGAGAAGGGGAATGAAAGCTGGGACACACCCTGGAGGGACTGTCCTAGCACAGCATGCCTGAGGCCGCGCCGTGAGGTTCATAGTGAAGACTGCCTCGCCTGATACTTGCAGAGCAAGTGGAGCATCAAGCAGACAATTTAGATTGAAACATTGAAGGGAAGACAGCCGCTTGGTGCATATAGAATGTGAGGTGAAGGAGGCTCACCTCATGGCTGCAGCTGACCAATCTTTTCTTTCCTTCCCAGTTCTCTTGTCCATCTGCTCCCTGCTCTGCGACCCCAACCCTGAAGACCCTTTGGTGCCAGAAATAGCCCATACCTACAAGGCTGACAGAGAGAAGTACGCGTCCTCTTTGAGTTGCCTTTGTGCCATGGCTGCCCCAAGCAGCTCCAGGTGGTACCTTTGCTCTGAGCTGGTAATTCTGAGCTGCACAGGTTCCATCGGACATCTCTCTGCCCATGCTGAGCCCATGTGCTCAGTAAGTCTGCCCTGGGCTTGGACTTCTGGCTCTCTCGCTGACATGTCCTTTGACTCTAAAGAGGGAGAAGAAGATAAAAGCAATTTTCCCGCCTGGATAACTCATCAGCTGCTGCTACTAAACCCTAATATATTGCAAGCCCTGCCCTTGAGGCCAGCAAAGTCAGTGGTCAGCCAAGAGTGGACTCAGAAGAATCTGGCAACAAGAAAATTCTGAATTAAATTCTAAGGTTTATAGCATATAAGACAAGGGGGCATCTGCTTGAATATACCCAGGGTGAGGCCAAGGTCAGTCAAGGCAGAAAACACTGCTGTGGTCAGTTTGCTAGTTGAGGCTCAGAAGACAGCAGTGTGTTGCTGTTTCACCAGCAGATCCTCACTGTCAACTATTTGTTTTGTCGGAGTCTCGCTCTGTTACCCAGGCTGGAGTGCAGTGGCACGATCACAGCTCACTGCAATCTCAACCTCCTGGGCTCAAGCAATCCTCCTGCCTAAGTCTTTTGAGTAGCTGGGACTACATATGCACAACATACAAATGACTAATTTTTAAAAAATATTTTATGTAGAGGTGGGTCTGGCTTTATTGTGTAGGCTGATCTCAAATTCCTGACCTCTAGCAGTCCTCCCACTTCAGCTTCCCAAAGTGCTAGGATTATAGTCATAAGCCACCATGCCCAGCTAACTCTCTATTTAAACACCAATTACCAGACCCAGAATTGTAGAATTCCAAGTCTCTTGGCCAGGCACAACCATTTGCACTGTAGCATGGGTGTCTTTGCGATTGGTGGAGCAAACACAAGGAATCATCATGTGTTCATCTCTTGAGTATTGATAGCATGGTGTGAAAGGGCCAGGTATGGCAGGGGCCCAGGGCAGCAGGAGCTGCAGCCCTGTAAATGACACTGCAGTCCACTCTTTTGTGATTTTTTTTTTTGGTAATTTTTTTCTGTCACCCAGGCTAAAGTGCAGTGGCATGCTCTCAGCTGCCACTGCCTCAACCTGCTGGGCTCAGGTGATCCTTCTGGCTCAGCCTTCCAAGCAGCTGGAACTAGAGATGCACGCCACCACACCTGGCTAATTTTTTAATTTATTGTAGAGACAAGGTCTCACCAACTTGCCCAGGCTGGTCTCGAACCCTGGGTTCAGGCATTCCTCTCGCTTCAGCCTCCCTAAGTGCTGAGATCACAGGCATGAGCCACCATGCCCAGCCTGCACTCAACACTTTTAAAGAACATCTCCATGGAGTCTTTTAGTTAGTTAATTCTCTTCTGTCTGAAGAGATTAGAATGCAATTTTTTTTCAAATTATATTTTTCATAAGACCTTTATAGAAAAATTATATTTTTCTTTTTGAGTTGGAGCATCACTCTGTTGCCCAGGCTGGAGTGCAGTGGCATGGTCACAGCCACTGCAGCTTTGACCTGCTGGGCTCAGGCCTTCCAAGTAACTGGAAAAAGTGCAGGCACGTACCACCTCGCCTGGCTAATTTTTTTTTTCCTTTATTGTAGAGATGAGATCTCACCATGTTGCCCAGGCTGGTCTTGAACCCCTGAGCTCAGGCAATCCTCTTGCCTCTACCTCCCAAATGTTGGGATTACAGGCATGAGCCACTGTGCCCAGCAAAAGTATATTTTTCATAAGACCTTTGGAGTTTCCCGAATAACAGTAAAAAGTTTTTATTTATTTATTTTTGTTTGTTTTTATTTTAAATATGAGGAGTACAATTCAGGGTTAAGTATACAGATGTTCATTATGCAGGTACTCTTGTGGATGAGGTGTTCCCCCCTCTCCTGGCAGAATCTCACTACCACCAATCCCACCCCCTCCCCGCATTTCCCATTATTGACAATCCTTATCTTATGTAAAATTTTTAACTGACCAAAATTTAAATTGTATCTATTTATTTGTTAGAGTTAGGGTCTCTTTCTTTTGCCTAGGTCAAAGGGTAGTGGCACAATTACATCTCATCGCAGCCTCACCTGCTAGGCTCAGGTGATCCTCCCACCTCAGCTTCCTGAGTAGCTGGGACTACAGGTGTGTGCTACCACACCCAGCTAATTATTTATTTATTTATTTATTTTTGTAGAGACAGGGTCTTGCTGTTTTGCCCAGGCTGGTCTTGAACTCCTGGTCTCAAGCATTTTCCCTCCTTGGCTTCCCAGTGCTGGGATTATTGGTGTGAGCTGCTGCACCACGCTGTGTTTTTTTAAACACTTAAGAGATATTTTAGACATACCAAAAGTGATTTTTTTCAGTGCTTTTTTTTTTCCAGTGCTCGTCTCAACTGCAGATCTCTCTAATTTATAGTATCATGGCATCAAATCTCATGACAGTACTGAGGATAAATGCACACACCCACACAGCCTTCAGGGGGAGGGAGGTTCACCTGTTCCATGTGCTTTACATACGGACTTGTCTAGTCCTTCCCACAACCATACCAGCTGGAGAGTCTCCCCATGTAAACAATCAAAGAAGCCAGATCATGGAGAGGTGAACCGGCTGCTGAGAGTGGCGCTGTTTCACACTGAGGTAGCCAGGTTCCTAGGTCCATGTTCTGGAGTTTGTGTGCTGGACCTTTGTGTGTCTTTTCTTTATCCTCCCTGCATTTATACTGTAGGCCAGGAGAAAGAAAGGGAGAAGGTTTGTTGCATTATTATATCTTCCACAGCAGATAATTATGGAAAACCAACAAGACCTACCATGCTAGGCGTTTACAGCCATGACTGATGTGCTTCTGCTCCAGGGTAAATCTTTATTCCACTCATTCATCAGCCCTAAATGTTTGACAAGAAGCAGCAGCAGCACCTCCTACATCAATCCAGTTCTCTGCTCCACATTGAAAGAAGTGACCGTGTCAAGTGAGGGTGTCATTCCCTCTGCTTTTTTCTTCCAGGTACAACAGACTAGCAAGAGAATGGACACAGAAATATGCTATGTAAATGCCTTGGAGCTTTTATGGGAGAGTGTCCAAGAGAAGCTAATCAGGCAGAGGTATTCCTGCGAAACTCTGAGCTTTGGCTGAGCCACTTACAGAACGTCATCTGTTCTTCAAACAAATGTTGGTCACCCACTCTCTCCAGCTGCAGCATGTTGGTGCCATTCTCAGCCATTATGGCTTTGACATCATATCTTTGATGCCAAGTCAGCAGCCATTGTGATGATCCGAAGCCTTCCTGTTTACCCTGGAATCGGTCCCTCTGCCCCAGTTAAAATCTGTTCGTCTCTTGGGGGCTGGGTCCTGTGCACCTCCCCTGCTTGTCCTCAAGTGGTGCCACCATAGCACCACATAGGGGCCTCAGCCTGGCCCCTCACCACGTCCTCTTCGCCTTTTAGAACTCAGCGCCATCCTGGGTACCTAGGGCAGAGCAGGCTTACTTCCCACCCTGCCTGCTGTAGAACCACATCCTGAGGATTCCAGCTCCTCCAGCTCATCCTGGAGGTTCCCGGGAATTGGGATCAGTGCCACTGGGAAGTGAAGGCCTGGTACTGCAGCTGCCACCAGTCTTCCTCTGCAATGCCACATGCTGGCATTTCTCTTCTCACACCAAGAAGCAGCAAATGGAAAATGTCAGAATATAAAGCACATAACACCCCATGAGAGATGACAGTGTTTTTAGAAGCAAGAGCAAAATTATGAAACCTCAATAGATTTGGGTTATGCTTTTCTGTGTGATGGGGTTTTTCACCATCCCCTGCTCCTCCCACTAGGAGTCTATACTAAGTCCAAGTATGAGCCTTTCACACACTTGAACACAGGAGGGAGAGAGACTCTTAAATAAAAATGCAATTCACTCATAGCTCTAAATGATAGTTGACATTTAAGTCTCCTTTTTCTTTCAGGTATAACAAGATAGACACTTTTAATAGCTTTATTCTAAATTAGATTAACTTGTTGAGTGACTGGCTTTCTCTCTTGGCTTTCTCATGCAACACATTTTAAGATTTGCCCTTAGAGCTGAGAGTTTTGGGATTAGGTTAGCTAAGGAAAGGTCAGGAAGGGAATTATTCTAATAAAACCTCCAAAGAAGGAACATTGAGGAACTTCACACTAGCCAAATTTGAACTAGTCTTTTCTAGGTTGATTACAAAGCGGGTCTACTCCCAGGAAGTGATGCTTCAGTGAATAGGAACAAGGGATGGAGAAGCAGCAAAACTCTGTGACCAAAGCCAAATTGGGCCTTTGCAGACCAATTGGAATGAAGTCTACAGACCTAACACCAGAGGAGGGAGGGATCAGACAAAGGTGACTGTGGGAGTTCGATTTACTCCAGAAACTTCCAAGCTACAACTTTATTGCCAGATAATTTTTCTAGTGAAATACTGTTATTCATGCCATTACTTTCTCAGCAAAGGATGAAGCACTTTGAGCCTGGTCTGCATTTCCTTTGTAAGGGTCCCCACTTAGGATCCTCCTGTTGGCCATAAGCCCACTTTTTGGGTCCTGCGGGCCTGGTTCCTTGCTGCTCACCATGGAAAGGATTGTTGTTTTAATTCTCTTTCCTTTCGGTCTTTAAAAAAATAAATATTAATAGATCGGGAGAATGCTATTACTGAGGTGTCTTTCTGGAAGGCAGTCAGCATATGACTCTACTAAGCAGCAATGCCTTGGGGTGCCTGAGATCATGTGCTTCAAGCAATTATCACTGCACCTGCAGCTGGGCATTGCAGAACACTTTACACTTAGTGATTTATGTAGTTGAGGAAGGTGGTACTGATTCACACAGGTCAGAGAAGGGAAAATTCAGGTCCAAACTGGTGTTGGGGAGTAACAATATTATGGTCTTTCAAGCATAATGGCTTATATCTTTCAAGAAATGTTAATTTTCTGAGTCCAAAGTTTCCCTAGGCTTGCTCTCTCTGTTATATGTAATAAAGTAAAATCAATCCCCAGTATAAATTATCACTCACCTGTTGCAAGCCTGAGGTGGGCTTTGAACTTGCCAGGCCTTCAGACAAGCATGTCCCCTGGCAAATCCCCTAGGCTATCTCCCACTGGAAATGTCTGCAGTTTGTCATGCCTGCCAGGAGTTCAGGTCAGCTTGGAAAAGAAGCCCGTTAGGTCAAAAACTTTAAGATGTACCATGGAGTAGAGAGTGCCCATGTAAGCTACATATGTAGACACCATGTTTACGAGGAGAGTCCCAGGTTTGCAACTGGATGGCATATCTGAAAAACCAGATGTGGAGTAATGTGGGGTTTTTTCCCTGTGGACCAGCAAGGTCAGGGAGATACATGATCTTAAGCAATTGATCCATGATAAACAAATGACTATTAACTCTCCCTCAGCAGCTTCTGACTTTGCTGAATGGAGCTGAGATTTTGATCCTCTATCAGGAAAACCCAGGAGTTCCAAAAATGAGGTGAAGTGTCAAAATCTCATGACAAGGGATTAAAATGCTAGAATGCAAATGTCCAACAGACTTGGTAGCTTACAGCTGAGCAACATATCAACACCTTAGAATTCCAGTCTCACTGAAGTTGCTCAAGGCTGGGCAAGTTTCTGCCTCTCAAATTCAGATGAGAGTCTCCTTAGATGCCAGAGAAAGTGTTTACAGGACTGGTCTGCAGAATTCCTGTCCTGGGGTCTGTCCGTGGTATACAAAAGAACAGAGAAGGAACCCTCAGATTCGTATACAGCCATTAGTCTTTCCACCCCTTCTTCCCATGCCTCTTTTCCCCTAGGCTGTCTTACCTATGACACACACTTCCTTTGTAGCAGTGCCAGGAAAGGTCTGGACCTGTATTGTATCTAGCCTTAAATGCTGATTCTCTGAAAAATGGAGGATGTAACTACCCCCACATCAAGGCAGCAAGCAAATGCCATTTCAGGCAGGGGCCACGAGCCCATCCTGAGCTGCATCCCTTCCAGATTCTGCTCCCTTGTCTCCTGTTCACTGGTGAGAGGAGAGAGAACTCATTTTCCCTTGACCAGTTTTCTGGCTTCCCTGTTGTTGCCAACCAGGCCCTTCCCTATGGTCAGAGATTTTCTAAAAAGCAAAAAGCGACAGAAAATCTGTAAAACCACTGTATCAAACCAGACAGTGACTTCCTTGGTTTTCCTTAACAATAAGTCTACTTCCTTTCTCTCCTCCTGTCCCCATCTTCTCCCAGGCCCCTAGGCAGGTGTGTTCCATGGCATCCAGCTGCCTGCAGCAGAGAGCTCCCCTTGATGACAGCCTCAGCTGGGCTCCATGTTGGACAGCAGAGCTGTCCCTCAGAACCCACCTGCCCTGCTGCCCTCAGTACACCCACATAGCTCAAGGGAGCTGGTTTTATGAGAAAGACTGTCCCCGTTAGCCAGTCATCACAATCACTTTCCAGTTATGTTAAGTGGCATTATGGAAGCATTGGTTGACCACAGCACTTGTATTGTGCAAGATGTGGTGGAAAGGGCAAGGAATCATGAAAAGAAAGCACGCAAAAGTATACCTACTGGTAGAGCAGATACACAAATGAGAAAGGTAATCAAATGTTATCACCACAGAAAACCACTAAATGGCAAAAACAATACGAGAGAAAGAAAGGAAAAAAGGACATTCAAAGCAATCAGAAGTCAATTTAAAAAACGACAGGAACAAATTCTTGCTGTCAATAACAACCTTGAATGTAAACAGTTTAAACTCCCCAATTAAAATATATAGACTGGCTTAGTGGATTAAAAAAAAAAGCGAACGATATGTTACCAATAAGAAACTCAAACTCACTTCACCTATAAATTTGAATACACTGAAAGCAGAGGAATGAAAACAGATATTCCACACAAATGGAAACATGCAAGATTAGCTATACTTATTTCAGACAAAATAAACTTTAAGTCACAAAACAAAAAGACAAGGGCATTACATAATGGTAGATAATTTCAGCAAGAGGATATAACAATTGTAAATATATGTAAATATATATGCACCCAATACTGGAGCATTTGAATACATAAAGCAAATATTATTAGAGAGAGCTAGATACCAATACAGTAACAGTTGGGAACTTCGGTATTCCCACTGAATCTGTTTGGTAGGTTGTGAACAGGGAATCCCGGCCATCCTGATCAGTTCCTCTACATTGATTAGTGGCTAAGTTTGATTCAGAACCCACCACCCTGGTTAAAGACATGTTCTCTTGAAACCACCAGTCAAGTCCTGGTCTCTTCATCTCTTAAGTGGCCAAGAGGTACTAATCCTCATATTATGGATCCTCCTTCGCCTAAGCCACCTCTCCCTGCAGCAAAGGTTGCAACATAACCTGTTACCTGTAGCCTCAGCTTCCTCTGGGTTGTATCCTGTTTTACCCCCTATCCAATGCTGAAAGTGGGGATACAGATTCAGTAGCCTTAACATCCAGAGACCCTGTAGAAGGCCATCCCACATCAAATCCAAGCCAATCTATGTTACAGAGGTTCGGAGTCTGCCTTTTGAGAGGCGGAAACCGTAGTCCTCAGCAAATGCAAGAGAAATGCTTTAGCATACAGTCTAGAGAACTGACTGACTTTGAACGCTAAGATCCCATGACGTACAACAAACAGCACAAAAACAAACAGATAAACGAATAACACATCTAACCCAAAATGAAAAGTTATGGATCCCTGGAACACCTCAGGGCAGAAAATGGGACTCTATTCAGCCAATGTCTTGGCTCTGTGAATAGTGTCTGAAGGGCGACCTCGTCTGGTTGTTTCTCCCTTGACCAGAAACTAAAACAGAAACCGCGGTCACTAGCAAGCAAACAGAAAACCAAAAATAACTTACATCCCAGGAGATTACAAACAGACTCAGATTCGTTTGAAGTAGTAGCTGCCTTTTTTTTTTTTTTGAGTTGGAGTCTCATTCTGTCGCCCAGACTAGAGTGCAGTGGCCACTCCCAGCCACCGCAGCCTCGACCTGCTGGACTCCAGCGATTCTTCCGCCTCAGCCTTCTGAGTAGCTGGAACTACAGCGTGCACTACCACACCCGGCTAATTTTTTGATCTTTATTATAGAGATGAGGTCTCACCAAGTTGCCCACGCGGGTCTCGAACCCGTGGGCTCAGGCAATCCACTCACTTCAGCCTCCCAAACCGCGGGATTACAGGCTGAGCCACCATAGCTGCCAGCAGTCGTTCCAACTCCCTCAGAGCCAGATGGGAGGCTACAGGGCCTGAGAATTTTAGGAGGTGCCTCCCCTTCACCTCTAGGCCCGGGAGAGTTGGAGCGAGGTGGCTGCTCAGATTGGCTGGCGAATTATTTTCTTGCTGGGGCCTCCAAAAATGTTGTACCCGGATTGTGAGAAACGATGCCAACATGCAGAGAGGATCAAATTATGAGTCCTTTATTGTTACCAGTGACCGAGAGCGAACTAGTGTCCCAAAGAACTCTCAGCCCCAAACAGAGTGAGTAGTGGGTATTTAAAGGTAAAAATTACATAAGTTGTACAGTTTGATTGATATTTCCTTGGCAATACATTCCATTAGTAAGGGGTATAGATGGTTATAGAATTTACACAACTAGGGAGTTTCCAACCACCAAGAGGTACAGGAATGTGGGTGTGCGGGATGATTGCCGGAAGGTTACATAAGGGGGTTATTCCTAGGTTAATATGGAAGATCTGTTACAAAATGGAGTTACTTATGTCAAGCAAGCTATTACAGGCTCTTATAGTTTTTTCAGATTAGATATTCCATATTTCAATCTAGACAAAAAACCAACACAAACATCAGGCTTAAACTACATATAGACCAAAGGGACCTAACACATTTACAGAACATTTAATCCAGCACTGCAAAATACATATTTTTCTCATCAGCACATAGAACGTTCTCCAGGATAGACCATATGTTAGGCCACAAGACAACTCTTAGCAAATATTAAAAAATCAAAGTCACCCGGGTGTGATTTCGTCCTATGCAGCTGTTCTCTGGAACAGCAGTCGTTTACCTCTGTCTGCCTTCTCTCCCACATAAGTGTGTGTCACCACCTCATGGACAATTCAATGGACGTGGACATGAGCCCCCTGAGGCGCCAGAACTATCTTTTCAGTTGTGAACTAAAGACCGACAAAGGTTATCACTTTAAGGTGGATAATGATGAAAATGAGCACGAGTTCTCTATAAGAACGGTCAGTCTAGGATGAATTGCACGTTGTTGAAGCAGAGGCAATGAATTATGAAGGCAGCCCAGAAAAGTAACACTGGCAACTTTGAAAATGTCTGTATAGCCAACAGTTTCCCATGGTCTTATAGTTGAAGTGCAGTTCAGGGCCTGTGCATATTAGTTGACAGCATTTAGTAACTGTGAAAGAAGATGCAGAGTCAGAAGAAGAAGAGGATGAGGATGTAAAACTCTTAAGCGTATCTGGAAAGTGATCTGCCCCTGGAGGTGGTAGTAAGTTTCTGCCAAAAAAAGTAAGGCTCGCTGCTGATGAAGATGATGATGATGATGGTGATGATGATTCTGATGATGAGGAAACTGAAGAAAAATCTCCAGCGAAGAAATCTAACACTCCAGCCAAGAATACACAAAAATCAAACTAGAATGGAAAAGACTCAAAACCATCAACATCTGCCAGGCATGGTGGCTCATGTCTGTAATCCTAGCACTTTGCGAAGCAGAGGCGAGAGAATTGCCTGAGCCCAGGGTTTTGATACCAGCCTGGGCAACTTGGTGAGACCTCGTCTCTACAATAAATAAATAAATTAGCCGGGCAAGGTGGCACACACCTGTGATTCCAGCTATTTGGAAGGCCAAGGCAGAAGGATCACCTGAGCCCAGCAGGTCGAGGCTGTGGCGGCAGTAAGTGTATCACTGCACTGTAGCCTGGGCAATAGAGTGAGACTCTGACTCAAAAAAAAAAAAGAAAGAAAGAAAGAAGCCATCAACACCAAGATCAAAAGGTCAAGAATCCATCAAAAAACAGGAAAAAACTCCTAAAACACCAAAAGGACCTAGTTCTGTAGAAAACATTAAGGCAAAATGCAAACAAGTATAGAAAAAGGTGGTTCTTTTCCCAAGGTGGAAGCCAAGTTCATCAGTTATGTGAATTGCTTCCGAATGACCGACCAGGAGGCTATTCAAGATCTCTGGCAGTGGAGAAAATCTCTTTAAGAAAACAGTTTAAATGGTTTGTTAAAATTTTCCATCTGATTTCATTTCTGTAACAGTTGATATCTGGCTGTCCTTTTTATAATGCCGAGTGAGAACGTTCCCTACCATGTTTGATAAATATTATCCAGGTTCCATTGCCAAGAATGTGTTGTCCAAAATGCCTGTTTAGCTTTTAAAGATGGAACTCCACCCTTTGCTTGGTTTGAAGTATGTATGGAATGTTATGATAGGGCATAGTAGTAGTGGTGGTCAGACATGGAAATGGTGGGGAGGCAAAAATACTGTGAAATAAACTTAGTATTTTAATAAAGTAAAAAAAAAAAATCAAAACCATATCAAGTACCTTCTTAGATCACAATGAAATAAAACTAGAAATCAATCATCCCAGCCTCTAGAAATGAGAAAAATAATTATGTTCTTTATTTTTTAAAAAAACTAGAAATCAATAACAAGAGGACCTCTGGAAACTGTACAAATACACGGAAATGAAACAACATGCTTCTGAATGACCACTGGGTCAATGAAAAAATTAGGAAGAAAATTTTTTAAATTTCCTCAAACAAATGAAAGTTGAAATACACATGTGAAAACCTATGAGATACAGCAAAAGCAGTACTAACAGGGAATTCTATAGCAATAAATACCTGCATCAAAGACCAGGTGTAGTGGCTCACGCCTATAATCCCAGCACTTTGGGAGGCCGAGGCAGGAGGATGGCTTGAATCCAGGAGTTTGAGATTAGCCTGGACAACATAGTAAAACCCCGTCTCTACAGAAAAAAAAAGTATATATCTATATATAGATATGTATATATAGATACTTGAGGCCACGAAGTTAAAACCAGCTTGGGCAACATAGTGAGACTTCATCTCTACAAAAAATTATTTTTTAAAAATTAGCCGGGCATGGTGGTACACACCTGTAGTTCCAGCTACTCAGGAGGCTGAGGTGGGAGAATTGTTTAAGCCCAGGAGTTCAAGGGTGCAGTGAGCCATGATCATGCCACTGCACTCCATCCTGGGTGACTTGACTCAAAAAATAACAATAACAATAACAATAATAATAATAACTTTCAGAGCAGAAGTAAATGAGACTATACAAATACAATAAAAGGTCAATGAAACAAAAAATTGTTTTTTAAAAGATAAGCAAAATTGATAAACCATTAGCTAGACTAAGAAACAGAGAAGACCCAAATAAATAAAATTAGAAACAAAAAAGAAACATTATAACTAATACCACAGAAATACAAAAGATCACTTGAGACAATTATGAACAACTATATGTCAGCAAACTGGAAAACCTAAAGGAAATGGATAAATTCCTGAATGCATATAACCTACTGAGATTAAACCAGGAAGAAATAGAAAACCTAATCAGACCAATAATGAGTAGTGAGATTGAATCAGTAATAAAAATTCTCCCAGCAAAGAAATGCCCGGGACCAGATGGCTTTAATGTGGAATTCTACCAAACTTTTTTTTTTTTAGTTGGATTCTCACTCACCAAGGTTGGAGTGCAGTGGCACACTCAAGACCACCGCAGCCTCGACCTGCTGGGCTCAGGCGATCCTTCTTCCTCAGCCTTCCAAGTAGCTGGAACTACAGGCGTGCACTACCACGCCTGGCTATTTTTTATTTATTGTAGAGACGAGGTCTCACCAAGTTGCTCAGGCTGGTCTCGAATCCCTGGGTTCAGGCAGTCCTCTCACCTTGGCCTCCCAAAGTGCTGGAATTACAGGCTTGAGCCACTGCATCCAGCTGTACTTTTATTTTTTTTATTTTTTGAGTCAGGGGCTCACTTTGTCACTCAGGCTGGAGTGCAGTGGCACACAGCTCACGACCACCACAGCCTCGACCTTTTGGGCTCACACAGTCCTCCCACCTCAGCCTTCCAAGCAGCTGGAACTAAAGGCATGATCTACCATGCACAGCTAATTTTTTTATTTATTGTAGAGACAAGATCTCACCAGGTTACCCAGGCTGGTCTCGAACCCGTGGGCTCAGGCAATCCTCTCACCTCTGCCTCCGAAAGTGCTGGGATTACAGGTGTGAACCACCAAGCCCGGCCCCCAACTTGTTTTATTGAGTCAGGGTCTCACTCTGTTGCCCATGCTAGAGTGCAGTGACACCATCTTGGCTCACCACAACCTTGACCTTCTGGACTCAGGCATTCCTTTCAGCTCAGCCTCCCGAGTAGCTGGGACTACTAGCCTCAACACCCATCTAATTTTTTTATTTTTCATAGAGTCAGGGTCTTACTATGTTGCCCAGGCTGGTCTTGAACTCTTGGGCTCAAGCAATACCCCCAACTTGGCCTTCCAAAGTGCTGGGATTACAGGTGTGAGCCACTGTGCCTGGCTTCTACCAAACTTTTAAAGAAAAATTAACACCAGTTCTTGTCAAACTATTCCAAAAGATTGAGGAGGAGAGAATCCTTCCCAACTTCTATGAGGCCAACATTATGCTTATACCAACAAAAAAAGCAAAACTACAGGCCAATATCTTGATGAACATAGATGCAAAAATCATCAACAAAATTCTAGCAAACCAAATAATACAACACATCAAAAAGATAATATACTAACATCAAGTGGGCTTTATCCCAGGAATGCAAAGATGGTTCAACATACATGTCAACAAATGTGATACACCACATCAACAGAATGAAGAACAAAAAGCATATGATCAGCTGGGCATGGTGACTCACGCCTGTAATCCCAGCACTTTGGGAGGCAGAGGCAAGAGAGGACTGCCTGAGTCCAGAGGTTTGAGAGCAGCCTGGGCAACTTGGTGAGACCTCATCTCTACAGTAAATTAAAAAAAAAAAAAATTAGCCGGGTGTGGTGGCACATGCCTATAGTTCCAGCTACTTGGAAGGCTGAGGTGGAAGGATTACCTGAGCCAAGCAGGTTGAGACTGCGGTGGTCGTGAGCGTGCCACTGCACTCCAGCCTAGACAACAGAGTGAGACTCTGACTCAAAAAAACCCACCATATGATTATCTCAATAGATGCAGAAAATGCTTTTGATATAATTCAATATCCATTCATGATCAAAACTTTCAACAAATTAGGCATAGAAGAAACATACCTCAACACAATAAAGGCTATATATGACAAACCCACAACTGACATCACACTGAAGAGGAAAACCTGAAAGCCTTTTTCCAAAGAACTGGAACAAGACAAAATCGCCCAGTTTCCCCACTGCTATTCAACACAGCGCTGGAAGTAATAGCCAGAGCAATTAGAGAAGAGAGAGAAAAAATGGGCAAATTGGAAAAGAAGTCAAGTTGTTTCTCTCTACAGACACCATCATCTTATATATAAAGAAACCTAAAGACTCCACCAAAAACCTTTTAGAACTAATAAACTAATTCACTAAAGTTGCAGGATACAAAAATAACATACAAAACCAGCAGTGTTTCTGTATGCCAATAATGAACTAGCTGAAAAAGAAACCAAGAAAGCAATTCCATTTACAATAGCTACAAAAAATAAAATAAAATACCTAGGAATAAAGTTAACCAAGGTGAAAGATCTCTACAATAAAAACTATAAAACACTGATGAAAGAAATTGAAGAGGACACAAACAAATGGCAAGACATCACATGCACATGGATTGTAATAGTATTGCTAAACTGATCATACTACCCAAAGTAATCTACAGAGTCAGTGCAATCTCTATCAGAATGCCAATGAGGCCAGGCACAGTGGCTCACACCTATAATCCCAGCATCTTGGGAGGCCGAGGTGAGAGGATTGCTTGAGCCCACGGTTTGAGACCAGCCTGGGCAACTTGGTGAGACCTCATCTCTACAATAAATCAAAAATTAGCTGGGTGTGATAACGTATGCCTGTGATTCCAGCTGCTTGGAAGGCTGAGGCAGAAGGATCACCTGAACCCAGCAGGTCGAGAACTTGGTGACCATGAGCGTGCCACTGCACTCCAGCCAGTGACAGAGTCACGCTCCAACTCAAAAACAAACAAAAAAACCTAGCCAGGCTTGGTGGCTCAGCCTGTAATCCCGTGCCTTTGGGAGGCTGAGGTGAGTGGATTGCCTGAGCCCGCGGGTTCGAGA
>NW_007247007.1:440785-476465 GCF_000164805.1 Carlito syrichta | reverse complement strand
GAGGCGGAAGGATCGCCGGAGCCCAGCAGGTGGGGGCGGGGGTGGCCGGGAGCGGCCACTGCACTCCAGTCTGGGCGACAGAGTGAGACTCCAACTCAAAAAAAAAAAACAAAAAACCAATGACAGTCTTCACAAAAATACAAAAAACAATCTTAATATTCAAATGAAAACAAAACAGACCCCCAATAGCCAAAGCAACCCTGAGAAAAAGAACAATGCTGGAGGCATCACATACTCTAACTTCAAAATATACTATAAAATTATAGTAACCGAAACATCATGGTATTGGTATAAAAACAGACACCTAATCTGATGGAATAGAATAAAGAACCCAGAAAAAAATCTACACATTTACAGCCAACTGATATTTGATAAAGGTGCCAAGAACATACATTGCAGAAAGGACACCCTCTTCTTAATAAATGATGCTAGAAAAATCATATCCATATGCAGAAGAACAGAACTAGACTCCTATTTCTCACCATATACAAAAATCAACTCAAGATAGATTAAACATAAGATTCCCCCCCTCCACTAGAAAAAACAGATGAAACACTTCACGACATTGATTAGGCAAAGATTTTATGGGTATGACTTCAAAAGCACAGGAAACAAATAGACAAATGGAACTATGTCAAACAAAAAAACTTCTGCACAGCAAAGGAAACAATCTTTTTGACTACAGAGACAACCCGTAGATTGAGGGAAAATATTTGTAAGCTACTCATCTGAAAAGGGACTCACATTCAGAATATATAAGGAACTTAAGCAACTCAAAAGCAAAAAACCCAAAAATCTGATTTTAAAATGAGCAAAAGATCTGAATAGACATTTCTCAAAAGAAGACACACTTATGGCCAACAAGTATATGAAAAAAATGCTCAATACCACTAACCATCAGGGAAGTGCACATCAAAATCACCATGTGATATCATCATACCCTAGTTAGAATGGCTATTATTAAAAAGACAAAAATAACACATAATGACAAGAATGTGAGTAAAAGAAAGCTCTTATACACTGTTGGTGTGAATGTAAATTAGTACAGCTATTATGAAAAACTTTGGTAGTTTCTCAAAAAACTAAAATAGAAGTACCATACAATTCAACAATCCCACTACTGGGTATTTATCTAAAGGAAAGGAAATCAGTATATTGAAAAGATTCTTGCACCCCCCCGTGTTTATTGCAACTCTATTCACAATAGTCAAGATGCAGAATCCACCTAAGTGTCCATCAACAGATGAATGGATAAAGAAAATGTGATGTATATATATGTATATATATCATACACACACACACACACACACACACACACACACACACACACACACACACCATGGAATACTATTCAGCCATCAGAAAGAATGAAATCCTGTAATTCACGGCAACATGGATGAGCCTGGAGCACATACATTAAGTGAAGTATGTCAAGCACAGAAAGATAACACATGTTCTCACTTACATGTGGAAACTGATTTTAAAAAAAAAAAAGGTTGGGCACAGTGACTCAAGCCTGTAATCCTAGAATTTTGGGAGGCCAAGGCAAGAGAATTGCCTAAGCTCAGAGATTCAAGACCAGCCTGGGCAACTTGGTGAGATCTCATCTCTACAATAAATAAAAAATAAGCGGGCGTGGTAGTGCACGCCTATGGTTCCAGCTACTTGTAAGGCTGAAGTGGAAGGATCGCCTGAGCCCAGCAGGTTGAGGCTGCAGTGGCCATGAGTGTACCACTGCACTCCAGCCTGGGTGACAAGATGAGACTCCAACTCAAAAAACAAAACAAAACGAAAAATGAAAGGAAGGTAAGTAGAGAGTAGAATTCTGGTTATTAGAGAAAAGTAAGGGGTGTGGGGTGGGGAGGATAGGCAGAGTTTCATTAACAGATACAAATTTACTGCTAGATAGGAGGAATAAACTCTAGTGTCTGCAATACTGTAGGATTAATATGGTTAACAGTAATTTAGTGGGGTTTTTTTTGGTTTGTTTGTTTTGAGTTGGAGTCTCACTCTGTCGCCCAGACTGGAGTGCAGTGGCCGCTCCCGGCCACTGCAGCCTTGACCTGCTGGGCTCCGGTGATCCTTCTGCCTTCCAAGTAGCTGGAACTACAGGCGCACGCTACCATGCCCAGCTAATTTTTTGAATTATTGTAGAGATGAGGTCTCTCCAAGTTGCCCAGGTGTGTCTCGAACCCACGGACTCCGGCAACCCACTCACCTCAGCCTCCCAAAGCTCGCGATTACAGGCTGAGCCACTGAGCCCGGTTAGTGTATATTTTTAATAAGCTAGAAGACTTTGTTCACAATACAAGGAAGTGAAATACATTGGTGGTAATAGATATGCTAATTACCCTGATTTGATCATACATATTGTATACACGTATTGAAATTATACTCTGTATCCCATAAATATGTACAATTATGTATTACATGTCAACTAAAAATAAAAGGAAGCATGACATGGGGCCCTTTTGGGAGCCAATGGGGAAGACCAAAACAAGTCCCCAGAAAGCCTCTGTCCATACTCAGGGCAGTTGTGAAAAACTCAAATAAGAGCCTCAAAGGAACTTTTTTTTTTTTTTTTTTGAGTCAGAGTCACACTCTGTTGCCCAGGCTGGAGTACAGTGGCATGCTCACAGACACTGCAGCCTTGACCTGCTGAGCTCAAGTGATCCTCCTGCCTCAGCCTTCCAAGTAGCTGGAATTACAGGCATGCACCACCATGCCCAGATAATTTTTCTTGTTTGTTTGTTTTTTTGAGTTGGAGTCTCACTCTGTTCCCCAGACTGGAGTGCCACTCCTGGCCACTGCTGCCTCGACCTGCTGGGCTCCGGTGATCCTTCTGCCTCAGCCTTCCAAGTAACTAGAACTACAGGCGTGCGCTACCACGCCCGGCTGATTTTTGATTTATTGTAGAGATGAGGTCTCGCCAAGTTGCCCAGGTGGGTCTCGAACCCGCGGGCTCAGGCAATCCACTCACCTCAGCCTCCCAAAGGTGCGGGATTACAGGCTGAGTCACTGAGCCTGGCAATTTTTCTTGTTTTATTGTAGAGATGAGGTCTCACCAAGTTGCCCAGGCTGGTCTCGAACCTGTGGACTCAGGCAATCGTTTCATCTCGGCCTCTCAAAGTGCTGGGATTATAGGAGTGAGCCATAGCGCCTGGCCTAGAAGGAACATATTAGAAGAATGTTTAAGAGTAGAAGAGTTCCAGAACAGCCTTGGGCAACTTGACGAGACCTCATCTCTACAATAGATTAAAAATTGGCCAGGCATGGTAGCGTGTGCCTATAGTTCTGGTTACTTGGAAGGCTGAGGTGGAAGGATCGCCTAAGTCCAGCAGGTACCTGGGTGACTGTGAGTGTGCTACTGCACTCCAGCCTGGGCGACAGTGATACTCTAACTCAAAAAAAAAAAAGTGCAGAAGACCTCAGGAAGGAGGCAGGACTAGGGTAGCTCCTGACAAAAGGACAATGGAGGGAGGGCCCTACTGACCAAGGAGCACTTCATTCAGCAAAGGTCACTTCTTACCTGAGGAGCCCCTGCTTCAAATAAAGGTCAGGACTAGAGTCTCATCTGCTGCACATCCTCTCGTCTCACCTCCCTTCATTGACTGCTTATTTTCTGTTCAAATCATAACAGAGATTCAACTAGGAAAGCTAATTTTTTCTCTTTTAGAGATGGGGTCTTCCTATGTTGCCCAGGAGAGCAGCGGCTATTCACAGGTGTAATCACAGTGTACTATATCCTTAAACTCCAGGGCTCAAGCGATCCTCCCACCTCAGTCTCCCACGTGACTGGGACTATGGGCACATACCACCACATCCAGATAGGAAGGCTGTTTTTGTTTTATAATCTCTCAAGATGTGTTTGTTTATTGGATTCCACAAATTGTCTTTTTAGAGCAGGAAAAGCAATGATTTAGTTTCTCTAACGCTGCAGTAAGTGGTCTCATGTGGCTGGAGTAGAGAGTGTAATCTTGGTAGTTTTTAAGAAATATACTGCTGGGTGTGGTGGCTCATGCTGGTAATCCCAGCAATTTAGGAGGCAGAGACAAGAAGATTGCTTGAGCCCAGGGGTTTGAGATCAGCCTGGGCAACTTGGTGAGACCTTGTTTCTACAACAAATCAAAAAAAAAAAAAATTAGCTGGGTGTGGTGGCACATGACTGTGGTTCCAGCTACTTGGAAGACTGAGGTGGAGGGATTACCTGAACCCAGCAGGTCGAGGCTGTGGTGGCTGTGAGTGTGCCATTGCACTCCAACCTCTGTGACAGAGTGAGAATCCGACTCAAAAAAAAAAAAAAAAAAAAAAACCAAAAAAGAAAAGAAATATACTAACTGACATTTCTGTGAGCAAAGACTTTGAATAAACAACAAATCCTTTCTCACTGGTCTTGCTGTGCTTGTCAGAACAGTTCTTTTTCTTAATAATGCTTGTTCCCTCCAGATGGTAGGCTCCAGGGGGAGTCTGCCAGTGGAATCCTCCTTCTAGACTTGGACCCAGATGCCTTTAGGACATGGTTTACTGCCCTCAGAGTGTAAAGGATGCTGGCCTTTCAGGACTCTGGTTATGTGGCCTGGATCTGTCATCTAAACTCACCAGGAAAACATTGAGAAGCAAAGCAGATCTGATTTCACCAAGATACAAGAAAAGAAAAAATGCTTGTAAGAATGCCATGGGAGTTAGTGGAGACATGAAAGAGAGAAGGCCTAGGAATAATGACCTCTGGAAGCATCTCACATTCTCAAACCAAGGAACAGCCAATCAAAGAGAGAGACAGAGAAGAGAGAGCGAGCTGAGAGGACAGAGAGAGAGAGAGAGAGAGAGAGAGAGAGCGAGCTGACAGGAACATGAAACATGAAAAAAATGGGAGTGAGAGAGATGGGAGTGGAGATGGTCTACATATGGCAAGTCATCTTCTCCTCTTTAAAATCCATCAGAGATTCCATTACACCTGGAATAAAACCCAATACCCTTTCCCTGGGCCTCTCCTCTGTGTCCCATTCCTGAGATCCATTAGGCTGACTCTCACCTTGGAACCCTAACACATGCTTGGAACACTTCCTTCTAGATCTTCCCATGATCCCTGCCCCCCCAATTCAGTCTCTGCTTCTGGTTTACCTCCTCAGATAGGTCTTCCCTGGCTTATCAGACTGTAACAGGCTCTTACACACTAGAGCAAGAAGAATAATTCTGTACTCCCCAACTTCCCACCACCACTATTCCTAGCCTTCTTTCAATGGAGGCTGCATTTTCCCTGCTTTTCCTCATCAACATAGATAAGCCTGGTCACCTGAGCTGATCTAATTCCAGAACACAAAACCTGCTTCTTTGGCCAGCACAATCTGATTTCAGGTAAGAGGAGGTTCTCCTCAGGGTAATTGACATATTTAAAATTGCTCTCAGACCTTCCAGGGGTCCTGGCTGGGAACTGGCAGCCAAGTGGGTTAAGGCAACCGGCAACTGGAAGATGTTTAAATAGAAATATTTCCAGAGAAAGAAGAGAATAAAAATATATGTGGGTCAAAGAAAAGAAGGCAGAAGAACCATAAGAGTATCTGAGGGCCAAACTCCCCTAGGGCAGAAGGACTGGGGTTAAGCAGAAAGTCACCCAAGGGTGTGGTCTGAAGGAAAAACAAACAGAGATGTTACTGAAGGTTAATAAGAAAAAAAGACTGAAAATTGGGAGAGCTGGACAGTCTCCATTTATGCAATTTCTTTTTCTTTTTTTTGAGTCGGGGTCTCACTTTGTCACCTAGGCTGGAGTGCAGTCATATAATCACAGCTCACCACAGTCTTGACCTCCTGGGCTCAGGTGGTCCTTCCACCTCAGCCTCCTAAATAGATGGGACTACAGGCATATGACACCATGTCCAACTTAATTTTTGATTTTTTGTAGAGATGAGGTCTTGCTATGTTGCTCAGGCTAGACTAGAACTCCTGGGCTCATATAATCCTCCCACCTCAGCCTCCCAAAGTGCTGAGATTACAGGCATGAATAACCTAGCCCAGCCGCAAATTCATTTTTCGGATGAAGACACAGTAGTGAAGTCAAAATAGAGAAGTAGGGACACCAGCATTGTGGGAAAGAGAATAAATTAAATAGAAGACCCAGGATGAATTTGGAAGGATAGGTGAGGGCTGCAAACTGGAGCTGCTGAAGGGAAGGGGTATTTTGCCAGGATCTAAGAATTCTCCAGGCTAGGATGAGGTAACTGCTTTCCCATCAGAGATGTTAGCGCTTCTGTCTGTAAAACAAGTGCTATGGTTTGAATGTGTCCATCAAAGTTCATGTGTTGGAGGCTTGATTCCCACTGTGACAGTGTTGAGAGGTGGAACCTTTGGGAGGTGATAGACCATGATGGCTGTGCCCTCATGAGTATATTATCTTGGGAGTGGGTTTCTCATTAAAAAAAAAAATCAGTTTGGGGGCCAAGCACAGTGGTTGAGACCAGCCTGGGCAACATAGTGAGACTTCATATCTACCAAAAAAAAAAAAAAAGCCAGCATGGTAGTACATACCTGCAGTCCTAGCTAAGACAGGAGGATCCCGTGAGCCTAGGAGTTCGAAGTTATAGTGAGCTATGATTGTACCACTGCACTCCAGCCTGGGTGACAGAGCAAGACTTTGCCTCTAAAAAATTTTTACTTTTTTAAAAAAGGATGAACTAGGCCTCGTTTTATCTCTCTCTTGCCCTCTCTTTGTCTTTCTGCCATGTTATGATGCAGGAAAAAGGCCCTCACCAGGGCCTACTGTGATATTGGACCTCCCAGTCTTCAGAACTGAGAAATAAATTCTGGTTCTGTGTAAATTTTGTGGTACTGTTACAGCAGCACAAAACAGACTAAGCCAACAAGCAACAATGTGAGTAGAAATAGAAATAGACATAACAACAAAAATAGACATAACAAATGAAGTGTTTGTGTCCAGATTGGGTCCACAAGCCCTTATCTGCACAAGACAGACCCTAACATCTTAAGATTTTAGTACTTTTGGCAGCAAAAATTGATCTTAACTACCATAAGGATATTTCAAGTTTTCTTATATTCCACTTAGCTGATTATTCACAGCTATCACTGCAGAAGTATGAGTATGTCTGATTTCTAGTTCCTGCTGCAGATTCTGTGATAGGGCTTGTTATGGAATTCTGTTTTGTCTTGTTTGAGCTTGAGTGTCACTCTGTCGCCCAGGCTGGAGTGTAGTGGCACGCTCATGGCCACTGCAGCCTCGACCTACCCCATGGGCTCAGGCAATCCTTCCGCCTCAGCCTTCCAAGTAGCTGGAACCACAGGCACATGCCACCATGCCTGGCTAATTTTTAAAATTTGTTGTAAAGACGAGGCCTCGCCATGTTGCTCAGGCTGATCTCGAACCCGAGTCAGGCAATTCTGTGGCCTCTGCCTCCCAAAGTGCTGGGATTATAGGCATGAGCCACTGCCCTGGGTCTATACTGAATTCTAAAGCACATCTATCCCTAAGGGGCTGTGGATCTGTATTTTAAGGTGGCGGAGTTATCCTCTCAGGGGCATGTTTCCCTATTGTGCAGGTAGGTAGCTAATTCAGTCAGTGTAGGCTCATTTGTGGTTGGAAAAAAACTGGTGCTCCCTAGAGAAAAAGAGCAGGTTGAAGCATTATGGGTCCCTTCCTTCCAAGTGGGACAATAACTCCAGGTGTACAGGGAAAGCACAAAGTCGGTTCTTTTCATTGCGCCGCTACTACGGCCTCAAACTGCAGAGGGAAAAGCGTAAAAGCACGTTCAGTTAGGTTTGTAGCCGAGTGACCGTCACTTGGCATTCATTTATTTTTGTATTCATTAACTTGTGCATTCTTCATTCATAGATCAGACTTCTGTTGGGGGTCCACACACAGGGTCAGAAGACCGCGTCTGGAGGGAGACTGTCGTGAATCCAAGATTTCTCAGAGAAGCCCACTAGCTGTGACAAGAACTGCAGAGAATGTGCACGGGGCCCTTACTGAGTCTCCTCGGCCGGGTCAGCAAGGCGATCCGCCGGCTGGGTGGGACCAAAAGGCGCGCTAGGCCACGCCTCAGGGGCCTCCCCGAGGGAGAACAGAAGGCCTGTTCCTCCCTAGTTCCGCTCGTCCACCAGTGTGCGCGGAGCTCCAACGCTCAAGCCTCGACGCGGGTCGCCCGGCTAGAATTGGCTGGATCAACTGGCCCACCACATCCGCTTCCGGCCTTGGGGGCGGGGCTTCCGGTCGTCGGAGGCGAGGCGTTTCGACTGTCAGGGGCGGTCCGGCCCGGAAGCGGCGGCGGCTGGGAGACAGCGGGGCTGGGCCATGGCGGCGAACCTGAGCCGGAACGGGCCGGTGCTGCAGGAGGCCTACGCGCGGGTGGTCAACGAGAAGTCGCCGACCGACTGGTGGGCGGCAAGGCGGGCCGGGGGATGGGCTGGGGACCGCCTCAGTGTTGGGTCTGTCTCGGGCGAGCCAGATGGGGGTGAAGAAGGGAGCGCGAGCACGGAGCGGCGCCGCCGCAGGTGGTCTGGGCCTCACCAGTCTGCGCGCCCCACCCCGCGGCGGAGGTGCTGTCCCAGCCTTGTCACTCCTTTCCCTGCCGTACGTGGTCTGGTTAAACCTGACTTGGGGGGGCCCGGTGAGTCCCCAGCCCCTCCCCCTGCCGCTCGCCACCTATTGTCGGCTCCCCGGGCTTCCATGTTGGATTCTTGGACTGGTTGTGCTTGCTGGCTTTGCTAGCTTTCCAGCCCTGGAACCTCCCTGGAAAAGGGGTCCTGACCAGCCCTCCCCAGGAGGGCAAAAGCCGCGCCCGGTTTCTTCCAAACGCTGTGTTCAGGGATGGGCCCTTTGAGAGCGTTCTGGCAGCCGGCTGGGAATGTGAGCCTTGCCCTGAAGGCTTCAGACAAGGAAGTCAGGGGTCTGGGTCCCTGGCTCTCTGTGAGTGTGGTCTTCAGAACCTCCGTTTCTCCAAGAAGAGTACTCATCACTCTGCTTGAGCTACGGGACGATGTATGAAAGTAGGATGCTGCCTGTCTGTTTGGAAAAAGGGAATACCGTCCACTCAAGACATCCTCTGCTAGGCTGGCAATGTGTAGATCTCATAATGCAGTTGGTGGAGCTTTACAGTGCTAGAAGCTTGCACCAGATGTTTCTGGGATAAGCCTGGGCAGCCCCCACACAGGGTCAATTCTGAGGTCTGCAAATGTGCTTGACTATATATGGTAATTCTCTGTCACTTTCCCATTTGCTTACATTGCTTTCACTCACCAGTTTTGAGCACTCACAGTTCTGAGAAATATGCTGAGTATAGTGTGCTAAGGTGACCAACTCTGGGGAATAGGAACTGGACCTTGAAGGCTAAGTCGTGGTGGTGCTGCCCTGTGGTGACCCCTGAGGCTCTCTCAACTGAGTCCACTCCCCCCACCCCTTGTTTGGGGCCATCTCCACTTGTCTAAGGGTTTTGTTGTCTCCTCTTCACTTCCCTTGTACCTAGCATGGAGTGGCTTTGTGCAGTGTACTGTTGTGACACTGAGGACATTGTAGCTTTGTCTTTCCTTCAGCCCCAGGCCACTAGGGGAAGAGCTTTAGAACACCAGTTGCTTGGGTCTGTGGAGTTTCTTAGACTCTTGTCTACAGGCCCTGCATGACCCAGATCCCACCACTCCTGCTTACCATACTGTGGCCACACCTGTTTATCACCACTCTGGCCGTCTTTCTCTTCCTCAAACTTATAAGCTGGTTCCTCTTCAGAGTCCTTGCTCATGCTACTTCCTTTACAGAAAACACACTTCTTCCACATCATCCCAGGTGGTTCCCCAGCCTTCTCTTCCCTGCTCCAAGGTTGCCTTCTCAGAGAGGCCTTCCTCGATTCCTAGCTCCCTGCGCAGTCTCGGTCTCCCATCACCTTGTTTCACTTCCACCAGACACAACACATGCCTTATGAGTTTTCCTGTCACCTTTTATCTCTTCACTGCAAGGAGTGGGCCTTATTCTGTCCCCAGTACCTGGTGCAGGATTGTTTTATGTACTAGGTGCTCAGATGAAGGATGGATTGAGAGCTGTACAGAAAAAAAAAAAAATGGTGAGGATATCAGAGGAAGAGAGTTGGTTCCCAGTTTGGTGTGTTGTAAAAGGTTTCATGCACAGAGCAGTGGCATTGGGCTAAACTCTGAGACCAATGGGGTGGGGAGCAGCCATGATGTGAAAGCTCCATCTAGGATCTGTGTCCTGTCCCCTCTTCCCCATATCTCGGCATGGCTTGTTACCACTTGGTTTATGTGTCACCTTCTGTACCTGCTTTACACCCTGACAGTACGTTAGTGTTAAATGTATGTTTTTCTCCATTTAGAGGGTAAGTTCTGTGGACCGGATCTTTTAGGGGATTGTTCATAGTTGCATTCCCATCACCAGTAAGCAGCAGATTCTCAATACTTATTTTCAGAAGGAATAACTGAATTGTAAGGTTCTTGACACCCTATATTTCATTGCTTTGCCCGGGCCAGTGCATCATGTTTTTTTTTATGTTCATTTGAAAGAAGGGCAGAACTTGACTGAATGTGGGAATGAGCCTCTGAACTGAGAACATTCTTGAAGGTGGCTCAGACTGGATCCTGGGATAGAGGTGCATGAAGTCAGAGAGATAGGTGTAGGCACTGAGCTTGGCTCTTATTAGCTGCTGGATCCCTTCTTGCAAGAGGGTTGAGCTGCTGTCTTCTGCTCCCTGCTGCTTTTGCCAGTTCCCTGTCTTCTGAAAGCCAGGGCTTTGTGTTCATCAAAAGGAATGGGCTTCTTTCTTCCAGGGAGCTCTTCCAGCTCAGGCCGACAGTGCACTACCTCACAAATCTTTCTCGTTTCTGTGTGGTCTTTTCTCTAGTCTCTTTTCTCTGAGTGTTTTTTTCTCAGTGTTTCTTTCTGTATTTTGTCTTCTCCCCTGTTAAGCAATGGCTGTTTCCTGGTGGCCTGTCTCCTCCCTACCAACCAGATCTATTGGGCCTGGATCTAATTTCTTCCACTGTTCTCAGGCATAGGCATCTCTGACTAGTGGCACTGGCAGGTCAAAGCTGATTTGGTTTTTGTCCGCATGTTTACCCCTGGAGCCTCCGTCTGGGCTGCCTCAGCAGGCTTGTGCTTCAGGGCCTGGGGAGATGACACTGGACTGCATTTTGCTTTTTACTTGAATTCCAGTGGGTCAGGGCCACACCCTTTGTCCACCAGCACTGCAGGTGGTGTTGGGTTGCTACAGGGTTGGTGCTAATTACTGGCTCTGTGCATAGTGCAAGGAAGCTCTCACACAGCTTATCTTTTGGAGACCATCTCTTCCAGAATGTTCTCCTTGAGAAAACTTTGACCCCAGGCTTAGTGGCTCATGCCTGTAATCCCAGCACTTTGGGCGGCGGAGGTGAGAGGATTACCTGAGCCTAGGGGTTCAAGACCAGCCTGAGCAATTTGACAAGACCTCATCTCTACAATAAATAAAAAATTAGCTGGGCATGGTGGTGCGCACCTGTGGTTCCAGCTACTTGGAAGGCTGAGGCGGAAGAATCACCTGAGCCCAGGAGGTCAAGGCTGCAGTGGCTGTGAGCATGCCACTGCACTCCAGCCTGGGCGACAGTGAGACTCCGACTAAAAAAAAATAAAAATTAAAAAAAAAAGAGAAACCTTTGTTCTGGTCAGGGGACCATCGATGGCCTAGTTTTTATAAAATTTACTGTATTCTCAAAATCTCTGGAGTACATGTTTATAAGCCCAGTATCTTCCAGAGTTCTTATGACTAATTAGTCTTACAGGAGAAGAAAGGCATGGCCCCGGTGTTAGCCATTGAGTGATAGGCTCTACTAGGTAGATAACTTGCCTGTGGAAGCCTGTTCATGAGGGGCTTAGCAGGTCTATGATTTTAAGTGTGTGATTTCATGTTGTGTTATTGCCGCTGTGGTTTCTGATGCTGAGCACAACTTATAAGACTTCACGTTTGCCAGAGAATCTCCAGGCTGAAAGGACCCGCTACTCTCCCATTCAGGCTTGACTGGAGCCAGGGCAAACGTGCATGGGAATGGCGGGCAACCTTCAAGGGGCCTGCCATGAATATTTCTCCCTGTTTCTCTGTCTGGGTGCAGGAATATGTAGGTATGTTTTGTTTTTTCAAATTCATGCACCTGGTACCCAGGTGAGTATTTCATTCATGAATGTATAGAAGTCATTATAAAACTGTACAGCACGCATTTTCTTCACAGTAGATGTATGCTCCCATCTTCATGGCCTTGTCCCTCACAACAAGTCTCATAATGTCAGGCCAGCATCATCCCAGCTTCAGAGCTGAGATGGCTGCACAGCAGTCTACCGAGAACCTGCCTGACAGGTCAGAGCAAAGCGGGAACGAACTTGTGTCCACCCATGGTGTTACTGTCAGGTCAGCATCTTTGGGGTACAACAGGAAGCCATGGTAGGTATGGTGAGGAGAGATAGAACTGAAGGTGCTGGCTACAGAGTCCATTTGTATTTTGTTTCAGGGCTCTCTTTACCTATGAAGGCAACAGCAATGACATCCGTGTGGCTGGTACGGGGGGTGAGTATGATTCCTGGGGACACCAGAAGGCAGGAGGGTGAGGTGTGTAAAGGAGAGAGGATTATGTTTCTCAGCAGTCCATAATGACTGGCATTTTAGCTATTGTGTGAGAGGAATGGCACTCCAGCAACATAGGTGTTCTCTACATGTGGCTCAACTGTGGTGACACCTGCCCCCACTGAGGATGGAGAGTGGGCTCGAGCCTGCCTCTTCCAGGCCCACTCCACATCAGCTCCATTGGGGGTTCCATGGCACCCTGATTGGGATGTGGACCACCAGCAGGCAGTACAGGGGTCAGAGCCTTTGACCATCTTGGTCAATTCAACAGCACAGGGCCTTGGACACTCATTGGCCACTTTTGGCAGGCTTTGGGTTTTAGATATTGGTAAATGAAAACATTCCTCCTGCCGGGTGTGGTGGCTCACACCGTAATCCCAGCACTTTGGGAGACAGAGGTGAGAGGATTGCCTGAGCCCAGAGGTTTGAGACCAGCCTGGGCAACTTGGTGAGACCTCGTCTCTACAATAAATAAAAAAATTAGCCGGGTATGGTGGTGCGCGCTTGTGGTTCCAACTTCTTGGAAGACTGAGGTGCAAGGATCACCTGAGCCCAGCAGGTTGAGACTGTGGTGGCTGTGGGCCACGAGCATGCCACTGCACTCCAGCCTGGGTGACAGAGTGAGACTCCTACTCAAAAAAAGAAAACATTCCTCCTTGACTTTCTTTGCCTGAGGGTGCAGGGCAGTGCCTTTCTCTGAGTCTAGTTGGGGAGAGATGAGAGGGAAATCGGCTGGCTCACGGGTAACCTGTGTCCAGGGACTTGTAGCTGGGAGGACGCCTGTCCCAGAGCTGGTGCTGGTGAACGAGAATGCTCACAAACACATTCTCTTCTGCCTTCTGCCCTGTTCATGCGTCGAGTGCACCCAGGGGCCCCACCCTCACTGTGAGAGTCAGTACCACTGCAGATGGTCATGGGGGAGGCCTCACTGGGGTTCTCTATGGGAAGTACAGGCTCTTTGCTGTCACTGGGCAGAAGCTATTGGAGAAGATTAGGCCAACAACAGTAGGGTGCCACCCATGGGCCCCTCAACTGATAGCCCTAACTGTTACCCATCCTAAGGCTAGCTCACTTCTTCTCTGGAACTTGCCTGAGCCCCACCCAACCCCCCACCCCTCCATCCTGGGCCGGACACTACTTCATTGTTCAGTGAGTGCTCGGAGTGTGTCCTCCATGGTTTGGTGACCCATTGTCATCAAAATCTCTTCTCACAAACCTCTTTTCTCTGAGGCATTCTCTCTCTAGAAGAATTGCCATTGAGTGGTAGAGTCATGTGACACAGCAGTTGATTGGGAGTTGCAAGGATCAGCAACTCGAGTTTTCTGTCATCCCCAGTGGCACAGAACAGGGCTCTGCTGCAAATGCAGCAAGTTGCTGTCCCCAGAGCGGGGACTCATGACTGCCTTCACTTATATGGTGCCCCGGAGTCAAAATACCTGATCAGCTCCTCCTCATAACCTGGGAAGGTTTGGGGGACTAAACATCATCCCCTGCTCCGTCCAAATCTGTGAGTGCTGAGCCAGTTGAGTGTAGCTGTAGGGCATTTCATCTGGTTCAACTGTCTGTGTGGCCCTGGAGTCTGAGCAGATGCAGGTACAGGTTGGTGACAACAGGCCCTACTGTTCTGGGGCCCTTTGTGACATCAGGCAACATTAAATTGCTGTAGAGATCCTCTATTTGGAAATCGGGCAACTGGTTTTCAGGGGAGATGACCCTTTGTAAAATTTTTCAGAATTACCTATGGGTTTGAGGAGTGGGTTTTAAACTAGTGTGGATAAAAAAATTACCTGAGGTGCTTGTCAGAATTGCAGACCCCTGGGTCCCACCAGGCTCTCATAAATCAGTTATGTGGGGCTGGGGCTTAGGAATCTGATTTTAAACATACCCCCAGGAAGATTCTGAAGCAGGTGGGAGGTGAGAGTCCCTGGTTTAGAGGCAGCTCGGTTTTAATTCTTGGTGGACTAGGCTGGGGCCAGCAAGGAGCACCAGGACCACCCTTGACCCTCCTTGTGACTCTGCTGCAGAGGGTGGCCTGGAGGAGATGGTGGAGGAGCTCAACAGTGGGAAGGTGATGTATGCCTTCTGCAGAGTGAAGGACCCCAACTCCGGCCTGCCCAAGTTTGTCCTCATCAACTGGGTATGTGGAGCTCGTCTGATCTAGTTGTAACCCAGGAAATTCCACTATCTTTCTTGCTTTGACTTGGCTTCAGGAATAAAGTGACACAACTTGGAAGATCATCAGAACGGCTCAGAGCTGGTGAACGAGCAGAATAGTTGATAAATTCATTGCAGCCCAAAGAATAGCTGTAGCCTTGCTATGCAGAATTCACCCTCCAAGCCCTGAGTTATTCATGCAAAATGGAATAAAAGCTGTCACAGGAAATTCTTGCCCCATTCCCTTTAGGGTAGTCATTCTGATGAAGTGGAGGGTCTGAGGGACTGCTCAGGAGCCTGGATTGCAGGGACAGGGGCTTCAGCAAAGCAGAGCCCCTTGGTGGGAACCAGAAAGACTCAGGAAGCACCCACACAGTGAAAGCCAGCAACCATTCTGCCCAGGGAGTGTCCATGAGTCCCATGGAAGTGTGGGAACCTGCCTCACCTGTGTGACGCAGTTGGAACAGGTTCTGCTTTGGGGTTGCTGTTTTCTCTTTTCTGGGACAGGGAAGTTATTGGGTCCCTAAGGGAGGGAAGTGGCTTTGTGGGAGACCTAGGTCATGCTGGGCATGCGTGTATTGCAGACTGGCGAGGGTGTGAACGACGTGCGGAAGGGAGCCTGTGCCAGCCACGTCAGCACCATGGCCAACTTCCTGAAGGTGAGACTGGGAAAGATCTGTTTCTTTCAAAACAGGCCTCCTTGCAGACTTGAGCTCCCTCAGGTTCCTGGGTGCGAGTGAATGGGAATCTGAGCTGGAGTCAGGAGTGTGCTCACATCTGTGTTCCATCTGCCCTTCAGGGCACGACCAGAGGCTACACCACTCCTGGCCAGTGAGTGCATGGGAGGCCAGGGTGTGGCCAGAGCCACCTGCAGGCTGGCTTCAGTGGGGAAGATGAAGGACCATGCTGGACATGGTGCAATGGGAAGGCTGGGCTCTGGGTTCATTTTGTTTTATGATCACTCTAAACAGCTTAGCAGTGTTGTCAGGATTTGGAGGAAGGGGAGAACTGCTTGTATCTACCACCTTAGCATGCACATGCTTTTTGATGTGTCCCTTTCCAGTCCATTTCGGCATGTGTTCATGTCAGCCCTATAATCGAACCTTTTAAAATTTTTGTATCAAGGGCATTTGTTGGTCACTTGTCAGGTGACTTTTTGCATTTCTTTGGTTACTGATGAGAACCAAAGAAAGTTCTCATCAGTAACCTTTTTGGCTTCTGGTTCTGCCAACATTTCTTCGGATATACCTCAATTTCCAACTGGGAGCTAAAAGAGAGCATTCCAAACTTACTAGGTATACACACAGGTTGAATATCCTTTATCTGAAATGCCTAGCACCAAAAGTGATCAGGATTTTTTTGGATTTTAGAATAATTACATTATATACTTTTCAGGTCAGAATCCCTAATCCGAAATCTGAAATGTTCCAGACTCTGAAGGTTTTTGAGTACCAACATGATGCTTAAAGAACATGATCATTGGAGCATTTCAGATTTTGAATTTTCAGATTAGGGATACTCAAACATATAGTAATAGTGAATGAGGTCATGGGTCTGGCTTTTCAGGAAGAAGTCAGTGGCTCATGTTTTGTAGAAAATGTGCTTGTTTCCAGGTAGCATTTCCCCCCCCCAGGATTTAAAAAAATAGACATATAAGAGCTGTACATATTTTTTGGTACATGTGATATTTTGACACCAGTATATAATGTGTAATAATTAAATCAGTGTAAAATTAGTATATCTGTAATCACAAACACTTATCTTTATGTTGGGAGCGTTACTGTTTTTCTCTTCTAGCTATTTTGAAATATACAATAAATTATCGTTAACTATAATTTCCCTGCTGTACTGTTGAACACTATAACTTTTTCTTTCTATTTAACTGTATATTTGTGCTCATTAACCAACTTCTCTTCATCTCCCCTCCCCCATTCCCTTCCTGGCCCCTCTGGTAACCACCATTCTATTCTCTACTTCTATGAGATCTGCTTTATAATTTTTTTTTTTTTTTTTTTTGAGTTGGAGTCTCACTCCATCGCCCATGCTGGAGTGCAGTGACACACTCAACGGCCACTGCAGCCTCCACATGCTGGGCTCCGGCAATCCTTCTGCCTCAGCCTTCCGAGTAGCTGGAACTACAGGTGCATGCTACCACACCTGGCTAATTTTTGATTTATTTTAGAGACAAGGTCTTACAAAGTTGCCTGGGCTGGTCTCCAACCCATGGGCTTAGGCAGTCCTCTCGCCTCGCCCTCCCAAAGTGCTGGGATTACAGTCTGAGCCACTGAGCCCAGTTTTTTTTTTTTTAATGAAGTCAGCATCTCATTCTGTCACCAGGCTGGAGTGATACAGTGGCAAGATTACGGTCCATCACAATCTCGACTTCCTTAGCTCAGGCAATTCTTCTGTCTCAGCCTTTGGGTAGCTGGGACTATAGGCACATGCTACCATGCCCAGCTAATTTTTAAATTTTTTGTAGAGATGAGGTCCACTGTGTTGACCAACTCCTGAGTTCAAGTAATCCTCCTGCCTTGGCCTCCTAAAGTGCTGGGATTATAGGCGTGAGCCACACAATTATTATTATTACTAGTATTATTTTCTATTGAGTTGAGTTCCTAATATCTTCTGAGTTTAATTAATCTCTTGTCAGATGAATAGTTTAAAAATATTTCTTCCAGCCGGGCTCGGTGGCTCAGCCTGTAATATCCCATGCCTTTGGGAGGCTGAGGTGAGTGGATTGTCTGAGCCCACGGGTTCGAGACCCGCCTGGGCAGCGAGACCTCATCTCTACAATAAAAAATAAAAAAAAAATCAGCCGGGCGTGGTAGCGCATGCCTGTAATTCCAGCTACTTGGAAGGCTGAGGCGGAAGAATCGCTGTAGCCCAGCAGGTGAGGCTGCGGTGGCCCGGAGCGGCCACTGCACTCCAGTCTGGGCAACCGAGTGAGACTCCAACTCAAAAAAAAAAAAAAAAAAAAAATATATATATATATATATTTCTTTCTTTCTGACCAGCCTAGGCAACTTGGCGAGACCTCATCTCTACAGTAAACCAAAAAATTAGCCAGGTGTAGTGGCATGTGTCTGTGGTTTCAGTTACTTGGAAGGCTGAGGTAGAAGGATTGCTTTAGTCTAGCAGGTTGAGGCTGCAGTGTCTATGAACGTGCCATTGCACTCCAGCCTGGGCAACAGAGTGAAACTCCAACTTAAAAAAAAAAAAAAAAGTCCTCCCTTTCTGTAGATTGTTTATTCACTTTGTTGATTGTTTCCTTTGCTGTGCAGATGCTTTTTAGCTTGATATAATCCCCTTTGCCTATTTTTGCTTTTGTTACCTGCGCTTTTGAGGCATTTTACACCCAAAAGCTGCCCAGACCAAAATCCTGGAGCATTCCTCTGTTTTCTTTTAGTAGTTGCATAGTTTCAGCTCTTACATTTAAGCCTTTAATCCATTTTGAGTTGATTTTTGTATATGGTGAAAAAATGGGGGTATAGTTTCATTCTTCTGCTTACGGATATCCAGTTTTCCTAGCACAATTTATTAAAGAGACTGCTTTCCACAGTGTATGATTTTGGCTTCTTTGTTGAAAATGAGTTAGCTGTAAGTGCATGGATTTATTTCTGGGTTCTCTGTTCTGTTCCATTGGTCTATGTGTCTGTTTTTATGCTAGTACCATGTTATTTTGGTCACTGTAGCTTTGTATTATGATTTGAAATCAGGTGGTGTGATGCCTCTAGCTTTGTGCTTTTTGCTCAGGATTAATTTAGCTATTCAGGGTATTTTGTGGTTTCCAGATGGCATTTAAAGTTAGTTTTCATTGACTAGAAGGAAGGCCTTTCATGTAGATCATGCCTGGGTCATCTACTGCTCTGCAGCTGGGAATATACAGCTCCTACAGAAGGAGCCCTGGAATGCACCATGGAGGGTAAGGGTCTCACAGGCTTCACGCTGGTTTGTCAGAGTCGTCGAGGGGAGCTCATGCCTCAGCTCCCAGCAGCCAGACAGATGCCTCCTGACCCCTGTTCTGTGAGCACTGGTGGTGTGTGCTGTTCAGACTGATGGGAATTTGGCCTGTCTTCTCCTGGGCTAGCAGAGCCTTTCTTTCAAGTGCTGCTCCCACTGCAGGGGGCCCACGTGACCATCAATGCACGGGCTGAGGAGGATGTGGAGCCTGAGTGCATCATGCAGAAGGTGGCCAAGGCCTCAGGTGCCAACTACAGCTTCCACAAGGAGAGCGGCCGCTTCCAGGATGTGGGGCCCCAGGCTCCGGTGGTGAGTGCTGCCTTTCGGTTGCTTTGGGCCCCAAGGGCAGGGGCTAGAAATGTGTAATTCCCAGCCTCCAGGCTGACTGGGCCCCTGCCTGCCCTAGCTTCTGCATGCAGATGGTAACTCTGGAGCCATGGTGGGCACCCACTGACAGATGAGCAGGAATAGTCCTCTGATTCTGCCTGGTGGCTGAACTCGCTATTCTGGAGCTTTTGTCTGGAGCCCACCCTCTGTGGCCAGAATGACGGCTCTGCAGGGATGCAGAGCTCTTATAGTCAGTCCAGCTGCCCTTGAGGCCATGGTACCAGCATGTCCTGGGCAGTCCATGGAGGTAGCTGCTATCGAGGAACTTCAGGTGGCATCAGTGCTGAGCCCCAAACCAGAGCAGACCCCTCTGGTGGTAGAGACACACATGTGGGCTGGGTGGAGCTGATGACTGGGAACTGTGTTCTCAGACATGCGGGTGGGATCTGTGGAGATTCCTGTGGATGCTATTGTGTTAGTCAGCTATTTGAGAGTGGCCCCTGGCCAGAGGCCTGCTTCAGAACTGTCCAGTCCAGGAGTTTGCAGGTAGAGCCGTGGGGGCCTTTCTTGCTCTGGCTCCCATCCATGAGGGTAAGGTGCCACCAGAGACTCTTCCAGTGTTGTCTGGGATTGAGTGTCCCCATTGGGGCAATGTCCCAGGCTTGTTTCAGGCCACCTTGGTGTTTGTCTCCTTGAAAGTCACTGGGCAGTGCTCTGCTATCTCTGCCAGGCCTAGTCCTAGCACCTGCGCTCTGGCGAGTCTAGTGAATTCTCTCTTCCAGTGACTGAGAGCCTGACCTGCTGACCTGGGCCCAGGTTGCTAGTGAGTGCTCTGTTCCCCACAGGGCTCTGTGTACCAGAAGACCAATGCTATATCTGAGATCAAAAGGGTTGGCAAAGACAGCTTCTGGGCCAAAGCTGAGGTGAGTGCTGCCTGTGGCATGCCAGGTGTGTGGGAGTGTTCTACTTGATATGTCTGTTTTCTCCATAACAGCGAGTTCATGTAGCATCTGGTCTCTTCAACGCCTCTCTACAGATGATTAAACTGAGACTTAGATCAGTTAAGTCCGAAAGCTAGTGAGCAACTGGTTCTGGCAACTGCTCTTGACCATGCACCTGTGGGACTCAGTCTGGGGCCGGGGGTGAGGCTGAGGGCCAGCATGAGCTGAGCAGGCAGCGGCTCTCCCTGCAGAAGGAGGAGGAAAACCGCCGGCTGGAGGAGAAGCGGCGAGCCGAGGAGGCACAGCGGCAGCTGGAGCAGGAGCGCCGGGAGCGGGAGCTGCGCGAGGCCGCACGCCGGGAGCAGCGCTATCAGGAGCAAGGCAGTGAGGCTGGCCCCCAGAGGTGAGCCAGAGGTGGGGGTTGACCTGGAGGTCTACCTCGGGCATCGCTGGGCACCTGCTCAATCCCATGGAGGTGGGGAGGATTGAGGGATACATCATGAGGGGCTGCAGCCGTGCCTCAGCTGTGTCTCTGTCCACCCCCACCCCCAGCCGGACATATGAGCAGCAGCAAGAGGTGGTTTCACGGAACAGAGAGGAGCAGGTAAGAAATGGATGCTCTGCTCATTTGGACCTGTCACAGTCACAGTCACAAAATCACCGCTCGTTTGGAAGTCCCTTTTCTTGGGTTGAGGGCTCAGCCCAGACCTGGGCAGAGGATGCCCTGCAGTCAATGAGGGCAGATTAGAATCTGGGCGTCCCAGAGGTGGCAGTGAAGAGGAAAGCCAAGGGTGGAAACTTCTGGCATGGTCTACAGCCTGGTCCTGGGGGAAGCCCTGTGACCCCTTGATTTGTTTCCTGGCCCCACACATCTTTGAGGGGCTAGGTTGGCCAACCAGCAGCTAGAGGGGCTGTCATCTAGGGAGAGACAGTGGAGGTTCTTGCCCACTGCCAGGGTCAACATGTGCTCCCCCACAGGAGTCTGCCACACACCCGAGAGAGATTTTCAAGCAGAAGGAGAGGGCCATGTCCACCACCTCTGTCTCCAGCCCTCAACCAGGTGAGACCTCCCTTCAGGCCTGGCCACGAGGCAGCGGCAGGCTGAGGGGCAGCCTGGGGTCCTGTGTGGGCTCCCCCGAGGCTAGTGGCAGATGTGTCAGAGGGTGATGGGGACAGATGAGCAAGGAGGAATGCCTGGGGCCTAGGTGTTTTCCTCCTGCCCTTGACCTTATCAGTGACTGTGCTGGTCACCTCTGTGGACCCCAAAGGACACAGGGCTGTGCTGTCCACCAGCTTTCCACACAGCACGTGTGTGTGTGTGTGTGTGTGCACAGGGCTGTGCTGTCCACCAGCTCTCCACACAGCATGTGTGTGTGTGTGTGTGTGTGTGTGTGTGTGTGTGTGTACACATGCCAGGCAGTGTTTCTGAAGAGATGCCATGTGTGTTGTTTACCTGGGTTTGCAGGCAAGCTGAGGAGCCCCTTCCTGCAGAAGCAGCTCACCCAACCAGAGACCCCCTTCAGCAGAGAGCCAACTCCCGCCGTCTCAAAGCCCAGGGCAGGCAAGGCGCTTGTACCCCTAGGGCACCCTGGGGGGGACAGTGGTGGAAAAGGGGGGATGTGTGGGAGTCAGAACCTGCTGCATTCCCGGTGCAGATCTCTATGAGGAGCCAGCGCCCCGCACTCCTCCGTGTTTGGTGCAGGCAGAAGAGGAGGCCGTGTATGAGGAGCCCCCGGAACAGGAGACCCTCTACGAGGAGCCTCCACTGGTGGGTTCCCTGCAGAAGGGGTGGGGCCATGAAGGGGCTGCACACTCAGGAATCTGGTCACAAGACATCTGGGTTTTGAGGGGCATACTACTGGTTTTAAAGCAGGTGTGGACTATTTTGTTGAATTTTGGAGCAGCCCTGTGTCCTCTGGGCAGCCATCACTTTATGGTAGATGCTGGATGCTGGGTGGGGAGAAACCTTGCAGCCCATGGTTAGGGGATTCACAGACCATCCTGTGGCTTCTATCCTTGGGTTGTGGTAGGGACAGCAACAGCCCCATAGCCTGCAGACTGCTTGCCCTCTGTGCGTCCCCAGCTTGATCTGAGCCACGTGGGGCAGGGCAGGGTTTGGGTGTAAGGGTGAGTCTGGGGTAATATCTTCCTCGTCCCTGGGCAGGTGCAGCAGCAAGGTGCTGGTTCTGAGCACCTTGACCATCACACGCAGGGCCTGGAGCTCAGTGGACAAGGACTCTGTGCCCGCGCCCTGTATGACTACCAGGCAGGTAAGGTGCCCGGCCTGGCCGTCACAGACCACAGGGTCCCAAGGTTAGGAGGCAAGAGGGTCTGGGGCTTTATGGGAAGATGGCAACTGAGGGGTCAGGAAAGAAGATGGGAGGTGCGTTAAGCAACTCTGGAGCAGCGATGACCATGGCACTGGAGCATCCGTCCCACACAGCCCAGGCCTTCCCTGTGTTCCCCATTCACTACTGACTGGAGGCTGGTGTGAATCCCAATTGCCATCCTTGTTGTGGGGCATGGAAATCTGAGCAGGGAGGTGGGCCAAGCCTGGTGGAAGCCTTGGGGAAGGGGCCAGAGGCGCTCCACGGAGTAGGCTGCTGGGTGTCTGTTCCAACCTTTTGTGGGAGCGCTCCGTAGGAAGGTGTGCCCTGGGGGTATGGTCACGAGCAGCACTGGGACAGGCTACAACTCCTTGTAGGCAGAGGCTTAGTGGGATAGTGGGGGGGGGGGATTTCAAGGAGGAAGCAGAGCTGCAGTGAGCTCTGCTGCAGGAGGAGGACGAGTCTGCTGGGGCTGCCCGAACAGGCGGGATGGGCTGTGGGAGGGATCCCCTGCTGCAGCATCTGGGCTTACCCTCCTTGCAGCCGACGACACAGAGATCTCATTTGACCCCGAGAACCTCATCACGGGCATCGAGGTGATCGACGAAGGCTGGTGGCGTGGCTACGGGCCTGATGGCCACTTTGGCATGTTCCCTGCCAACTACGTGGAGCTCATTGAGTGAGGCTGAGGGTCCATGTTTCCTGTCCCCTCTCAGACATGGCTTCCTTATTGCTGGAAGAGGAAACCTGAGAGTTCACGGTGGCACTCTTCCAGGAATGGGGCCCCTGCTGAGGATGAGGCCTCAGGGCTCCCTCTGGCTTGGGTGTCTCAGCCTGTCTCCCTAGATGCAGCTGTTTCCCCATGATTCCCAAACATGCTTCTTGCAGCCTCCCAGGCCCTCCCAGGCAGTCTGGATCTCGGCCCCAACAGGATATCGAGCCAAGCCCCGCCTGCGGCCAGCCCCCTGGTGACCTCTGAGTGGCCACTGCCAAGCTGGGGGAGGGGTTCTGAGCAGGGGTATCTGGAAGCTCCAGGCTGCCTTCTGCATTTATTTGCCTTTTTTCTTTCTCTCTCACTTCTGGGGTGGTGGCCACAACCATTTAGAATGACCCTTGGGAACTGTGAACTTAAGAAAATTGTTTTTAGCAGAGTTTATGACCAAAGCCAGAGTGGATCATGACAGTTTTGCTGACTCTGCAGCTAATGACTTTGCTAGCAGGGCAGTTGTCTTGTTGGAGCCTGCTCCATGCTCCCTGCTCCATTTCTCTGTCCCCCTGCCAGGCTGTGGAAAGTGGGAATGGCGACGGCCGAGCTCCCACCTCTGGGTACGTGAGAACAACAGACATGATGTGTTATTTGTGTGGCTCACTCAACGTCTGCTGATCCCGGTGTGTGCCTCTTAACTGACTCTGGCTTCAGGAAAAGTAACACAGAGTGGCCTTTGCCTGTTGTCTTCCCCTGTTTTATGTACCAGCCCATCTCTGTCTCTGGAGAACAGACTTGCTTTTGGACTAAGAATTGCCAGTTTGGTCCATACAGGCTCGCAGCTCTGACCTGCCCTTCTATAGCCTGTATGCTCCCGTGTGGGAACAAAACCCTGCCTGGGTGTCTGCATCTGCTTTGTGTCTGGGGTGTACACACTCACCCCCAGACCTCTGCAGCTAATGACTGACCACCAGGAAGAGGCATAAACATTAAGATGTGACTGAATTTGGAGCCTTCCTGCATTGTTTCTTCTGGGAGGGGCCAAGGGCTGCCCTGTTCCCTGCCGGGGGGGGAGGCCTCTGCCTATGTGGGTCGATGTGCATATGTGAAGTGAAGTGCCTGGAATCCACCAAGCATCTGGGGTCTCTTCTGTGTCCTGGATGTGATAGGCAGGCATGCTCATCTCAGCCTCGCCTGCTGGTCGCCTGGGATGAAGGCCACACTGTGGAGTCCACTGGCCCCACAGTGGCTGAGCCCAACCCCTCCTCCCATCCTTCCTGCCCTTTAGGCCTCTCCCCTTTCTCACCAGGGCTTCCTGGTTGTCCTGCCTTGAAGATGGTAACCCCTCACTGTGGAAGACTAGAGTTTAAGGTGTTGCCAGCTTTGAAGCCTCCTGTGAGCTGGTCTGTCCCCTCCCAGGAGGTGAGGCTCAAGATACCACTGCGGGGGCTGCAGGGACAGCAGAGGACCACCTATTCTCTGTAGGAGGTTGTGGGGGAAGTGGTGTCCTGTTTGTGCTCCTTTCTTCCTTTGGCTAGGGCTGGGTCACTCGGCTTCTTCTCCTTAGGTGTCCCCGAGCAAGCAGATTCTAGAGCATGGTTACCAAGTGGCTCTGAGGCTTCAGGGCCACCATAGGGGCTTGTCCAGAGTACACATTCCTGGAGTGGTCATAGCCCTGGCTCAGCCTCCTTACGACTGTGGGTGGGCTGCTCCTGGTGATATAGGCATGGGGGAATAGCTGTGGTCCCTGGTCTCTCAAGTCCCCATAGCTAATGGTGGAGGTCAGCTGGTAGAGCCAGCCTGTTAACCTGGCATACCTGGCCGCGCTGAACTCCAGGCAGTGGGAGGAGGTGCCTTTATTGCCCAAGCCCACCCCTCACTTGGCCTTGCCCTGGGCAGCCACAGCCTCCATGGCCTTCCGCACCGTCTCCTCATCACCCAGGAACTGCATGGGCTTGGTGGGCTTCAGTGATTTGTCCAGCTCATACACGATGGGGATCCCTGTGGGCAGGTTCAGCTCCATGATCGCCTGGTCCGACATCCCTGTGCCAGAGGAATGGGTGTCCTTAGCCCCTCTGCCCTCAGCCTGTCCATGTGGCAGACTCTGACCTTTACAGGCCACAGAGCCAGTCCTCCTGGCACCAGCCCTCTCTCCCTGACAGCAAAGTCACAGAAATTTACCTAAAGGTCAAGGCAAAACTGAGATAGACTGAGCAGCCCTACAGAAATAGCCCAGTGGTAAAAACAAATGGGGCCCTCAGCCCCACCTAAGCACCTGAGCCCTGTGGTGGTCTCCTCAGGCTGTGTAGTCTGGCCAGACTGAAGTTGAGGGTCAGGAAGACGTTTGCTGTTTGGTTTCTGAAGTGTTCTCAGTTCTAGACATCCTGAGCAGAGGAGCCAGTGAGGAACAGGGCTGGAGGAGGGACAGGAGGCCATGCAGGAGCGGGAAACCTGACCCTGTCTGACTCCTGCAGCCCCAGTGCTGGGAATAGCAGCTCGACCTTTGGTATTCGCGCCATTCCGCCCCTCCATGTGGGAGGGCTTACGAGTGTTCTCTGGGGAGTCAGAGACACTAACAACCACTAAAATCCTGTCACATAAACCACGGTACCGCCCCTTCCCCCAGAACAGACTGTAGGTCCATAGGGCTCCGTGAACCCCCAGAAGGTAAGGGCAATGGGTAGTCCACCATTCCGCTCCGGGCTCCAGTGCCAGGCACAAGGCATCCGTGGGTGGAGCGGGCATCCAGGGGAGGGCAGACTCAGGGCCAGCCAGGTCTTGATCCTGCTTGTCTGGGTGTTCTGGCTGGCTGCCCACTGGCCCCCAGGAGCAAAATGTTTGGGGCACACCCTGCTCCTGTCTTGCCTTTCCCAGATCCCAACTTGAAGGTCATTCAGATGCTAATTTAAACTGCCTGGTATCTGAGAATCCCAAGTAGGCAGCTGAGTAAAGGTGCCAGTTGCTCTGGGAAGGCCTCACCTCTCCAGTGACTCCCTGGGTCTGTTCGTCAGCCCTTGCTCTTTAGTGGGAGCCCAGCTGCAAGCCCAGAGTCTGGCCACTCCATACCCCTGCACCCCTCTCTTAACTGGTACTTTCTTTCCCTGGAGAAGGTGTCGGGAGGCAGGTGGTGGAGCATGAGCTGGAATTCTGAGGACCTGAGAGGGCAGGGCCCTGCTGGTGACCCTAGTTCAACATCAAGAGTCAGTATCAGGAGGGACCAAGGAGTTATTTTCCCCCACCGCCCTGGGAAAGGTAGAGGCCCAGCGACTGGAGTGGCTTGTCTAGGATTCCACAGTAAACGAATTTGGAGCCAGGTGCTCTGAGCACCAGCCTGCCCCTTTCCTAACTGTGGCTTAGGGTAAGATGTTGCCCTGGGAGCCTGCCTCCTCTCTGATCAAGGGAAGTTGATCGCCAGCCCTTGTGGAGGAGGCCACTTCCTAGGGGAGCCAGGCCCAGGGGCGGCCTGGGCACCGGGCACTTTACGTAGTGTCCCAGTGCCTACACAGAAATGAAACAAACATTGCACAAAACTTAGCAAAATGATTTCACCGTTCTCCCCGTTTAGTCAACAGGTGAAAAGCCCACATCTGGTAAGCTGCCCTTGGGAACTTTTGCTCAAATAAGAAGCTGAGACTGTCAGCCCAGCCACCTCCACCCCACACCCTCAATGAGGGTGGGCCTCACCTTCCAAGTGTTTGACGATGCCTCGCAGGCTGTTCCCATGGGCTGCAATGAGCACCCTCTTGCCGGCTGTGATCTGGGGAACAATCTCCTCATTCCAGAAGGGCAGAGCCCGGGCAATGGTGTCCTTGAGGCTCTCGCAGGTGGGCAGTTCCCCAGCCTTCAGGCCTGCATACCGACGATCCTGGGGGACACAGGAGCCCTGCTAGTCCCTCCCTAGACAGCCCACCCTGATCTGGCTCCCGACCCCATAGCCTCCCAGAGGCCTTCCCGGCAGCAGCCCACCTTGCTGATGAAGTTGTAGTAGGCGTGCTTGTCATCCATAGGGGGCGGAGGGATGTCAAAGGAGCGCCTCCAGATCTTCACCTGTTCCTCCCCATGCTTGGCGGCCGTCTCTGCCTTGTTGAGGCCCGTGAGGCCCCCGTAGTGCCGCTCGTTGAGACGCCAGGTGCGCACCACAGGTAGCCACATCTGGTCTGTGCCATCTAGAATGACCCAGAGGGTGCGGATGGCCCGCTTCAGCACCGACGTGTAGCAGATGTCAAACTCCATCTTGGCATCCTTGATGGCTTTGGCTCCCCTCTTGGCCTCCTCGGCCCCTTTCTCACTAAGCTCTGCATCAAACCAGCCACAGAAACGGTTCTCCTGGTTCCATGTGCTCTCGCCATGCCGGACTATCACGAGGCGGTGGGTGGCCATAGTGGCAGTGGGGAGGACAGGGGACTCTGGACTACAACACCCGTTTCCCAGCTTTATAACGGTCTGACCTCAGCCACAACACCAACCCCAGCCAACTGCCAATCAGCATTCCAGGCAGGGGCAGGTGACCAGTAGCAGAGCTGCAGGGTGGGGGTGGGGGCATGCAGGCCAAGGAACTAGGCTTAAAATAACCCCACTCAGGCACCAGCCCCTGGCCTGGGCTCAGGTGGCATGCCCCTTGTGAGCAGGTTCCCAGAGTCCAGGCCGGGTGGGGCTGCCAAGCAAAGCTGGGCGTGAAGGGCAGCAGTCAGCTGGGGGTGGCAGGGGCACAGGCAGCAGGAACAGAGGGGCCTTCCATGAGAAGATTCCTCCTTCAGGCCCTTCCCTGCTTAGGCAGAGGCACCAGAAAGAAAAAAAAAATCCCAACCCCTTTCTAGTCACTCTTAACAACTCAGGACAAGCCTGCACCTCAGTAGAGAAACTGGCACATTGTCACCCTGGAAGCTAAGGGGTGTGTGCACATATGTGCATGCATGTATGTAGGTTTGTGTTGTGCATGCATACTTGTCTGTTACATGTGTGCACATGCACATCACACATCTGTGCTGTGTGTGCTTGTCTGCATTGTGTCTGTGCAAGTGTGTAGTCTGCAATGTAAGTGCACACGCATGTATGCAGTCCAGTGCATGCAAGTTGCATGTACATGTGTGTGTGAGTTGCCAGAAGGTTCCCCCAGTGGCTTTGCTCTGCTGAAGCTGCATATTGATGGGGACCTTCCTCAGGCATCCTGACCCCTTCCTTGGCTCTCTGGCAGGCCCCCTCTATTCCAGCTCTGTCCACAGGCTGGTCCCTGCAGGAGCCGGTTACTGGGCAAGGCTGGGAGGGGCCCCTCCACAGACAGGAGGAGAGCTGGGGAGCCAGTGCAGGCCACAGCTTTGGGGAGAAAGGCCCCGCCTTGCAGAAGGCACCAGGCAGCAGCAGGGGCAAGGGGCTGGCGCCAAGCTGGATTTCCAGGACAACCGGGGGTGGGGGAAGTTCCATTTCTTGTGATTTTGTGCATATCTGCCATGCGCTCCCACTCCACTGTGCTTGCCCAAGCCGTGTTTGCCCTTCTCAGCTGAGACCACCTTGAAAAAGAAAGAAATCCAATGTTTATGCCACCTGAGGGGCCCTCTTGCCTTCTGGGGATGGGACAGAGGAGCACCATAGGTATTAGTAGGTATATGCTCAGCTTGGCAGGAGCACAAGATGTGGGCTGAGGGGTGCGTGCGGCAGCATGGAGTTGAGTTCAGGCCCAGGCCTGCTTTCAGGTTTGGGGGATGAGGTCCACTGGGCAGGAGGGGTGAGGACACCAAGGAGCAACAAAGTCACAGCTGTGGTCTTGAAGGCGCCTTGGCCAGATAGACCCCTGGGCATGGAGAGGGTGGGTGGGAGCCCAGCAGAGGGACCAGCTACCACTCTGAGACTTGTACCTGAGCGTGAGGAGACCTCAACGTGCCACCCTCCATCCCTCCTGGCCTTGGGCCTGTGAGGCTGAGGCTCTGTACCCCATCCTGGAACACAAGGCCCAGTGAGCAGAGTTGGGAGAACTTCCTGTGGGCTGGGAGACCCGAGGCTGGCAGGTGGAGCTCACCCCTCCTAGTAGTGTTATGTGCAAGTCTCACTGCTCTGAATCAATCCTAATTGAAGCCACGGCTGACTCACTGGCCCAACAAAATACCACTGAGGGCCGGGCCCTCAGGGAGTTCAGCAGGGGCCACACATGAAGCCCATGTTTCATGGAGAAGAGGGATCCTATGAGCAGCCAAACCAGCCCATTGTAGACATCACCAGGTGCTAGCAGGGAAGGCGCATGGGCTGGGAGAGATGGGGAAGAGCAGCTACTTCAGTGGGGGGCGTAAGGCCAGGAACAGCCCCTCTGAGGCAACATCTAGGTGGAAATAGAATGCAAAAGACCACCTATCCCTGTGGGGAGAGCATTCCAGGCAGAAGGGCAACAAAAACCCAAGCCCCAGAGAACAGCAAAACAGGCAGGGGCAGGAGCCATGAGGGGGGCATGGCAGAGGTGGGCTTTGTGTCCCAACACTAGTGGAATTGCTAGAGTTTGGAGCACAGTCACTTTTTAAAGTCACTTGTAGAGGCCAAAAGGAAAAACTGAATGCCCTAGGGGAGGCATTGGCTTTGTTGAGAATTAGGCCGCTTGGCCTGGGCCGGGTACAGAAGGGACAGCAAGGAACTGCCAGATGGGAGACACCAGCCTCACTGCCAACCAAGCAGGAGGTGTTGAGAAAGTGGGGGCTCCAGAGATGAGTTCAGGGCTGGGAAGGTAAGACCCAGCGTATGAGGCTTGGCTCCCTTGGCCCTTCTTTGATTCACTTGGCAAACATTTGCTGGGCTTCAGGAGTGTGCCAGGGCTTTCCAGCCATGTGGGTGCAGCAGTGGAAGGGCCTGCCCTGAGGGCCTCCATCCAGGAGCGTGTGGCATGGTGAGTGGTGAGGAGGGCTGCTGAGTCAACATGATGGTCCTGGGAAGGTGGAGGGAGCAGCTGTCCCCATCCCTCCCACTGACACCCACTGACAATCTTGGACATACACAGGGGCAGTTCTCAGGTAGTAGCAGGCAGATGAAAAAAGGAGACCAGATTCACAGTTCCACAGAAGAGTGATGAAGTAACCATTTTTCCTTTCCATATTGCCCAGCCTGGACTCAAACACAGCTTGAACCCTGACGTGCACCCAGTGTGGACAGAGAGGGCTCCAGGGGAATCTCTCTCTGAGGAGCAGGAAATGAAGTCCTTACAGTTCAGAGTTGGGGAATCCCCCCAGTTTTTTCCTTTCTTCCCCACCGCAGCTCCTGGGCAATAACATGGAGGTGGCAGAGGCATCACAATGATGGCAGCATCAGCTCCTGAAACCCAAGAGGAGAGCCCTATCCTCTGACCCAAGGAGCCATGGCCCCAAGAGCATGGGGCAAGTGCCTGCCGCATCTCCTCTGCGCTCTTGTACTGGGCCCTGGATGCAGCTGCAGGAAGCATGCAGCAGGGTGGGGAACAGAAAGCCCCAGATTTCTGGCTGGAAGTCTTGAAAGGTAGGCCCCAGGGAGCTCTAAAGTGTCAGGGAGAGTACAGACAAGGGAAAGATCGAGTGATTCAGTAAGTGACATGTGAACTCGGGCTCACTGCCAAATTGTGCATGTGGGAAATGACCCTAGAGGTACACCAGAGGTCCTAGACTGATGGTGTAGACACAGGATAATCTGACTAGTCGTGCAAATACTTTTTTTTTGAATTGGAGTCTCACACTCTGTTGCCCTGGCTGGAGTGCAGTGGTACACTCTCACAGCCACCACAGCCTTGACCTGCTGGGCTCAGGTGATCCTTCCAACTCAGTCATCCAAGTAGCTGTAACTACAGGCATGCACTACCACACCCAGCTTATTTTTTTATTTACTGCAGAGATGAGGTCTCACCAAGTTGCTCAGGCTGGTCTCAAACCTTTGGGCTCAGGCAATCCTCTCACCTTGGCCTCCCAAAGTGCTAGGATTATAGGCGTGAGCCACTGTGCCCAGCTGGCAAACACTTTAAACAGTCAACATTCTGCTCAGGATTTAAACAAGGTCCAGAATCTCAACATAATATTCAAAATACTCAGTATATAATCCAAAGTAACACAGAGTATGAAAACCAGGAAAATCTTATTAAAAAAGGATAATCAACAGAGTTCCACACTAATGACTCACATATCATAGAATGATCAGATAGACTCTAATGCAGCTGTTTATAAGTCTTCAAAAGTATGAGAACATTTTAAAAGTGAAAGAAAAGACAAATTGTCAGGTAAGAAACAGAAGACTTAAAGAGGGAAAATTGGAAATTTTAGAACCGAAAAATGCAATAACCAAAACTTAAAACCCACAGGGTGGGCTCAATAACAAAATGGAAATGACAAAGGATAGAGTAGACTTGATAGTCTGGGAAAAGATATAAATTTACAAATCAAGAAACTCAGTGAACCACACAAACTAGATAAACCAACAACAAAAATCCATGCTCAGACACATTCTAAAGAAACTTCTGAAAACTAAAGACCAAGAAAAATCCTAAAGTAAGCCAGAGGAAAATGATGCATTTCATGTAGGGGAACAAATCTGAAAGACTATGGATTTCTCATCCGAAAACCATGGAGGCCAGAAGGAAATAGAACATTTTTTAAATGTTGAAATAATTGTTACCCAAGAATTCTATATCCAACAAAAATACTCTTTAGAAATCAAAGTAAAATAAAGACATAAATAAGGAAAACTAATAGAATTCATAACCAAAGCATCTGCCTTAAAAGAAATGTTGACTCTTTACACTTGGCTGTTCCCTCTGAGGGGACGTTGTAAATCTAGCAATCTGCTTGGATGGCCAAGAGATTGCTGGTGATTATACAGGACAAGCATGCCAATGCAAATTTTTCAAAAATGTATGTTTCCTTGAAGTTTTCCACTCAAATTGCATGACAAAGCAAATAAAGAAATGGAATGCATACTGAGATATAAGTAGAAAAAAAAAGAATCAGCTGACATTACATAGACTGTGAAGTGCTTTCACAGTGGTGCACATACTGAACAATAAATTAATTACATATTAATGCGGGAGAAAGAAAACAAGACTGCCTTCTCTGCTCAAATAGAAAACACCAGGTGGAAGACATCAAATTATTATTGTACAACATGTGTCAATGAAACTCCAATGCATGTCAGTGCCTGTTTCACAGGTTACTACATGTTAGAAAAATACAAGATATAAAATTTTGATTTTTTTTTTTTTTTGGTCACAAAAATTCTTCAATGACCAAAATTCCATTATAAGCCAAATATCATTACAATAAAATAATTGGGGATTTTTCTTCTTCAAGAAACTTACCCACGGCAGGTCTTTCTGCATAAATCTTCCTTTTTCCTTCTCTTTTTCTCAATGATAAACTGTTTTAAAACTTAAAAAAGTTGGTCCCAATGTGAAGTGATTCATTTTTCACTATTTTGTAAAAAAAAAAAAAGTGCAGTTGAATTGCTGGTGGGTGACATGTAAGGTGTCTCCCAGTACATGGGTTAATTTAAGTTCTTCAGACAGAAGGGAAATGATACCAGAAGGAAACTCAAAAATTGGGAATTCAGGAAGAACAACATAAATGGCAAATTCCACATAAATGTGAGGATATTCTTTATTTCTTTAAGATGTATATGGATGGCTGAATTAAGTTATGACATTGTCTGACAAAGGCATCAATGTGTATAGATGCAGTAAAATATAAGGGGGAGAGAAGGATAAAGGGACCTATATGGTGGTGAGGCTTCTGCATTTGACTTGAAATGAGAAAACATTAATTCTAAATTGAGTGTAAAAGTATGTATGTACATTATAATCCCAAGAACAATCTCTCTCTGTGTGTGTGTATAGAGAGGGAGAGAAAGAAAGAGATAGGAGTAAATAAAAAAGGCAGGAAAGAAACAGAGGTGACCACATGATTATATCATTAGATGCAGAAAAAGCTTTTGATAAAATCCAGCACCCCTTCTTGATAAAAACCCTCGAATATCTAGGCATACGTGGAACATACCTCAAAATAGTAAAAGCCATCTATGAGAAACCCACAGCCAGCATACTCCTAAACAGACAAAAATTGGAACCATTTCCCCTGAAAACTGGAACAAGACAAGGATGCCCACTCTCACCCCTCCTGTTCAATATAGTATTGGAAGTCCTGGCTAGAGCAATCAGAGAAGAGAAGGAAATCAGGGGTATCCAAATAGGAAAAGAGGAAGTCAAGTTATCTCTCTTTGCAGATGATGTGATTGTGTACCTTGAAAACCCAAGAGAATCTGTCAAAAACCTCCTTACACTGATAAAGGACTTTGGGAAAGTCTCAGGATATAAAATAATGTGCAAAAGACAATAGCATTTCTTTACACCAATAATAAACAAACAGAAACCCAAATAAAAACCACGCTTCATTCACAATAGCCACAAAAAAAATGAAATACCTTGGCATCTTCCTAACCAGAAACATGAAAGACCTTTACAATGAAAACTACAAAAACACTGCTCAAAGAAATCAAAGATGACACAAACAAGTGGAAAAATATCCCATGCTCATGGATTGGAAGAATCAACATTGTGAAGATGTCCATCCTACCTAAGGCAATCTACAGATTTAATGCAATACCCATCAAATTATCAGCAACATTCTTCTCAGACCTAGAAAAAACAATACAGGAATTCACACAGAAACACAAACAACCAAGAATAGCCAGAACAATCCTCAGCAAAAAGAAAAAAAACAAAGCAGGTAGGATCACATTACCAGACTTCAAACTTTACTATAAAGCTACAGTATTGTAGCTGGCTCGCCTCTTGGTCACCTCTCCCTGCACTAAGAGTAGACAGGAATGCCAACAGCATTTACTAAGAGCTCACCCTGTGCCAGGTACTGCTCTTCCTCACATTGAAACCCCTCCTTCCCTGTGTGTGGAAGATGCAATGATGCCACTTTGACAGGTGAGGGGGCAGGAGGAGGTCAGAGTGAGGTGTTTCTAATGGCAGAGCCATCTTCTTCACATCTTTTTTTTGAGTCATAGTTTCATTCTGTCGCCCAGGCTGGAGGTCAGTGGCATGCTCACGGCCACCCCAGCGTCGACCTGCTGGGTGCTGGTGATCCTTCTGCCTCAGCCTTCCAAGTAGCCAGAACTACAGGCACGTGCTACCGTGCCCAGCTAATGTTTTTTACTTATTGTAGAGACAAGGTCTCTCCAAGTTACTTGGACTGGTCTCAAACCCTCAGGCTCAGGTAATGCTCACACCTCAGCCTCCCAAAGTGCTGGGATTACAGGCTGAGCCACCAAACCCAGCCTTCTTCACATCTTTTTTTTTTTTGTTTGAGTTGGAGTCCCACTCGGTCGCCCAGACTGGAGTGCAGCGGCCGCTCCTGGCCACCACAGCCTCGCCTGCTGGGCTCCAGCGATCCTTCTGCCTCAGCCTTCCGAGTAGCTGGAATTACAGGCATGCGCTACCACGCCCGGCTGATTTTTTGATTTTATTGTAGAGATGAGGTCTCGCTGCCCAGGCGGGTCTCGAACCCGCGGGCTCAGGCAATCCACTCACCTCAGCCTCCCAAAGGCGCGGGATTACAAAACAGCTTGGTATTGGTACAGGAACAGGTATATAGACCAATGGAATAGAATTGAGATTCCAGAGGCATGACCTCAATTTCTCAACCAACTCATCTTCGATGAAGCCTCCACCACCTACCACTGGGGAGAGGAGAACCTATTCAGTAAATGGTGCTGGGAAAACTGGCTGGCCACATGCAGAAGATTGAAACAGGATCCCTATCTATCCCCATACACAAAAGTTAACTCTAAATGGATCAGAGACCTAAATGTAAAACCTCAAACCATAAGAACCTTAGAAAATGAAGGACATACCCTCGTGGAAATTGGAGCTGGCATCCAATTCCCGAACAAAACCCGAAACCCACAGGCCATAAGAGAGGAGATAGACAAGTGGGACCTCATTAAACTGACAAGCTTCTGCAAAGCCAAAGAAACCATCAAGAGAGCAGGGAGACAGCCTACAGACTGGGAAAAAGTATTTGCCAACTCCAGGTCTGACAAAGGCTTAACATCTTGGATTTACAAGGAACTCAAACGTGCTGAAAAGAAAAAAACAAGCAACCCTATTATAAAGTGGGCAAAAGATATAAACAGAAACTTCTCAAAGGAAGTCATCCGAGCAGTCAACAGACACATGAAGAAATGTTCAACCTCACTAATCATCAGGGAGATGCAAATCAAAACCACACTGAGATACCACCTAACTCCAGTCAGAATGGCAATTATCAATAACTCAAAAAATAACAGTTGCTGGAGAGGGTGTGGTGAAAAGGGAACACTTCTACATTGTTGGTGAGAGTGCAAACTAGCGCAACCTCTGTGGAAAACAGTATGGCGATTCCTAAAAGTTCTAAATATTGACCTCCCATATGACCCCGCAATCCCCCTACTGGGAATATACTCTGAAGAACTCAAATCACTCTATAGAACAGATACCTGCACACATATGTTTATCGCAGCATTGTTCACAATAGCAAGAACCTGGAAGCAACCATGCTGTCCATCAAAAGAGGACTGGATTTTAAAAATGTGGTACATGGACACGATGGAATACTACACAGCCATAAAAAAGAACAAAATCATGAATTTCACAGCAACCTGGATGGAACTAGAGTCTATAATACTGAATGACCT